>NC_041745.1:17608667-17685416 GCF_004115215.2 Ornithorhynchus anatinus | reverse complement strand
AAACTCTGGTTGAGAATTTTAGAAGTGCCAAAAACCCTGAAGCATCCACAGAAGGAAGTACAGAGTGAAAAATCCAATTTTGATCAAAGGGATTGTCTTGGTCAGGGGTTTGGTTGACATTCTGGAAAGACTGGGAAAAAATGGTAAGTTGCTTTGTTAGGTAGACTCATTTTAAATTGTACTGGTTATGTTTCACCTCTAATCATAAATATTTGATTCCCTTTATAGAGAAAGGGGAATTGAGAAGGACACTAAGCATTTAATGCAAACTAATTTTATCCACCCACTCTTCTGCTGTCTCAGTGCTTCCTTGGAATCTTTTTTGTTTTATTTAATGCCTGAAATAATTTCCAAGATTGTACTTTTGTTGGATACATTTTGTAAACTGACCTCACACTGTATGCTCTATTTTTACTGTGTTCTGATATATATGTCCAATAGCCGTGACTGTAAATACCAAATGGTTTGGATTATGGCTTTTCACATGAAAACACCGTGTTCCAAATGGACTGCCTGAGGCCAGGCCACACACAAATGAACTGGATCCAAAACGTGTTAGTTTGACTTCATGAAGCACTATGTAGCCATTTGTATCTTAGTGAGAATTTCATATTTTCATCTGAAGGTTTTTAAGAATTAATTTAGGCAAAATTAAAGCTTTTTTTCAGTTATCCCTTTCTACTTTGTGGAAGAACTGAATCTGGAGGTGGAAAGAATTGAGGAATCACCTCTCGCTCGTTGAACACATTGGCAGAGATGCTGGTACTAAGTATACTTTGATTTCCAAATTCCTAAGAGCTGTTGGGAGCAGAGAACTCACACATATTCTAAAAAGGAAATTTATTTCTTTCCCTTATTCTTTTTCCGTGCTTTCTCCTTTCCTCCCGATTATCTGGGTAGCCTAAAGTCCTCGTTTCACTACGGTTCTTCCTAATCCCTCCCTCTAGGCCTACGCCACTTCAGCTGCCAGGCCCAGTTCATTTACTGGTGTATGTTTGTGGCTTTCTGTCCAACTCCATGACCCAAACACACAAATTCTCCCCTCTCCTCTCCTGGTGCTCCCTACTCAGGCTTGCAGCTAAGCAGCATGATTGAGAAGCAGTGTGGCTCAGCGGAAAGAGCCCGGTCTTGGGAGTTAGAGGTCATGGGTTCTAATCCCACCTCCGCCGCTTGTCAGCTGTGTGACTTTGGGCAAGTCACTTCACTTCTCTGTGCCTCAGTGGCCTCATCTGGAAAATGGGAATGAAGACTGAGCCCCATGAGGGACAACCTGATGACCTTGTATCCCCCCCAGAGCTTAGAACAGTGCTTTGCACATAGTAAGCGCTTAATAAATACCATCATCATCGTTAAGTGGCTAGAGCATGGACCTGGGAGAAAGACCTGGGTTCTAATCCTGGTTCTGCCATATCTCTGCTGCATGACCTTGGGCAAGTCACTTCACTTCTCTGGGCTTCAGTTCCCTCATCTGTAAAATGAGGGTTAAGAGTGTGAGCCCCATGTGGGACAAGGACTGTGTCCAACTTGATTAACTTGTATCAACCCCAGGGCTTAGAACAGTGCTTGGCATATAGTAAATATTTAACAAGTCCTGCCATTATTATTATCTAAGGTGATCTCTGATGATTCTCGTGTGTTCTGAGACACATGGTTGCCCATTATCCCCATCCTACACACACACACACGTCAGAGCTTTTGCAAATCCCTCCCAGGTCACTGTGAACACTGGTGCAACATCTGAGGCTGCAGCAGAAAGCGAGGTGGAGGGGAGGCTGGGAATTCCAATAAAAATCGTGGATATTAAGGTGTCCGATGCCAAATCCACAGCAGACAGGGAACACACTGACTGAAAAGCAGACCGTCCAGATTAAAACATGGCCTTGCGTTCCTTGGGGAAGACCAACTAAATAAGCCGTCTTAATAATAATAATAATAATGATGGCATTTGTTAAGCGCTTACTATGTGCCAAGCACTGTTCTAAGCACTAGGGGGGATTCAAGGTAAGCAGGTTGTCCCACGTGGGGCTCACAGTCTTAATCCCCATTTTACAGATGAGGTAACTGAGGCACAGAGAAGTGAAGGGACTTGCCCAAAGTCACACAGCTGACAAATGTCAGAGCTGGGATTAGAACCCTTGTCCTCTAACTCCCAATCCCATGCTGTTTCCACTGAGCCATGCTGCTTCTCAAAAAAATATGTTCCAAGCACTGTTTTAAGCGCTGGGGTAGTTACAAGGTACTCAGATTGTTCCACATGAGGCTTACAGTCTTAATCCCCATTTTACAGATGAGGTAACTGAGGCACAGAGAAGTTAAGTGATTTGCCCAAAGTCACACAGCAGACAAGTGGCGGAGCCAGGATTAGAATTCACACCCTCTGACTCCCAAGTCCGTGCTCTTTCCACTGAGCCATGCTGCTTCAATACCTGTATGGTGAGAAGCAATGTGGAAAAAGTTTCATTGTCACCTTCAGAAAATTGAGAAAAGTCTGACTCCCTCTTACCCGTGCCGAATAATCGAACCATTTTAATTAGTGAAAATTTTTATTTTTTTGCATTTTAATGGTTTTCTAAGAGGACACGTTTTTTGTTCTTGTCTGCCTTGCACAAGGGTTGGATCGTTCCACAGGAATTTTGTTGAAAGTATTTAAGTGATGGATTGAATCTAGCTTTGGCCCAACACTTGGCAGCTTCACTGTCACACTTGCATATCATTTTTTGGCATCTGTCTTTCAGCGAGTCGGGAAGAGGTTAGAAAAAGCAAGTTACTTTACAAGGATAGAAGCAAATGAATGTAGGAAGCAATAGCAAGGTTTAAAATCGATATAAAAATGAAACTGTATTTGGCTTTTATTCTTGATCACTGTTATACCATGTTTCATTAAGCTCCGCTGATTTAGGAGTCCAAATTTCAATATATTTTTAGAACTCTAGTTTTTCCCCAGATGCTTAAAGATATATCATCAAAGAGCATTACTAGGAACTATAGGTTACAAAGTAAATAGTAGTTGCATTCTCTGACCTTTGGGATTTTACAGTCTGCCTGTTGGGTAGAAGGCTGAAGAAAATTATGCAAAAATGGTTAAATCTTTTTTTTTTTGAGAGAATTAGACTTTGCAGAAGAAGTGGACCTCTCCAAAACCCAAACACCTATTGGCACAAACCACCCTTTACAAGAGTTACCCACATTCTTGGCTCCATTTGGTTCAAGATAGAAAAATAACCCATAGAATTCCATATTTATACAAGCCCTAAAGGTTCAAAGGTGATGCTATTAGCTGGGAGGTTCTATCCATGTGTGCCAGTGTGGCTGAAAAGATGGATGTGCAGTCAACCCACACTCCAGCATCTTTTTTGCAAGTAAGGAAAATCCCGATTGTCCCATCACAGTCTATCTAGGATAGGATGAGTGCCCGGCTGTTTAGATGAAGCAGAAGAGACAGATCTTGAAAATACTGTGGAAGAACTGACGGGGTGTTTTTTTTAAGGGTATTAAGCGCATACCGTGTGCCAGGCACTGTACTAAGTGCTGGGGTAGATGCAGGCTAATCAAGTTGTTCACAGTCCATGTCTCACATGGGGATCACAGTCTCAATCCCCCATTTTTCAGATGAGGTAACCAAGGCACAGGGTACTTGCCCAAGCTCACACAGTAGACAAGTGGCGGAGCCAGGATTAGAATCCAGGTCCTTTGGATTCCTAGGCCCAAGCTCTGGCCACGCTGATTCTCAAACAGTGACAAATGTGTTGGGAAAATTAGGTGGAAGAGGGGAATTTTTTATCATATCCCACTAGAGTCACCAGCTTCGTCATTGGCTTCCCTGCCTCTAGTCATTCCATACTGCTGTTTGGGTCTTTTTCCTCAAACACTCGGCACCCATTTCCGAATGACCTTCAATGGCTTCTCATTTCTCTCCTTAGTAGTGGTAGTTATAGTGCACTGTACTAAATGCTGGAAGAAAATACACTGGGGGCAATTAGACATGGTACTATGCTCCTGATCACTGGTTTTTTAAGCACTCCATCATCCCTTTCTCTCCTTCCTGGACTTGCTGATTCCCTAGTATTCATTCATTCATTCAATAGTATTTATTGAGCGCTTACTATGTGCAGAACACTGTACTAAGCGCTTGGAATGTACAAATCGGCAACAGATAGAGGTACTACAACCCAGTTCACCTACTTCTCTCCTCTAACCCCTGTTTAGGAACTGTACCTCGATCTTGCCAATCTCTCCAGTACACACGCTTCTTTCCGCTCAACCTAATCTACTAATCCACCCCTTCCTCTAACTCCCTCCTCCCTTCAAATCCTGTCAGACCGTAGCCTTCCCCATCTTCAAAGCTCTTCTGAAATCCTACCTCATCTGGGAGACTTTTGCCTTTGAGTTTTTCTTCTCCCCTGATGGTTTTCTCTCAAATATCACCCGAGCACTTTTGTACTACATCCACACTTAATCACCAGCACATCTGTACCTTATGATTTACATACTTAATATTTAAGTACATGCTCATCCAAATATCCACGTTTCCAGGCTCTTTGATCTCCTATCGGTAATTTAGTTTGTGTCTCTTTCACTAGGTTGTCAATTCCTCCTAGGCAAAGATTGTGTATTCTACCTCTGCTGTACTCTCCCAAGCTAAACTCAGTTTAGTTGTCAATAAATAAATAATAGAACCCAATAACCTGAAGTGAAAGTGCAGAGGATTTCTGAGGCTACATAGGAGGAGACATGATATCAGGGATCAGGAGGCTGTTTAGTAAATCTCCCTGTTAAAAAAACAAGTACAACCAGAAGACATTTCGAGCAAACACTTTTGCTCTTCTATCCAAGTCCATTTCAAGCAATTCTATAAATCTTCACAGGAAATCTTCTCAACTAAAATCTTAGTTAAGGTTACGTCTGTGAGCCTTATGTGGGACACAGACTATATCCAAATGATTAACTTGTATCCAATTGATTAACAGTACCTGGTAGATTTGTAGTAAGTGCTTAGCAAACACCATAAAAAAATAGGCAACTTCTGAAATTAATTCCTAGGATTTTTTTTACCTGTATATAAATATGAATTAAAGGAAATTATTTTGCTTCCCTGATCCAAAGTACAGCTGAGGACATTCAAATAATTCAAGTCAATAAAATATTTTCACTTGAATTTGCCTTTTTCTATTATAGACTACAGCTCCTTTTTTAGCACTCATTAATGACAATATAATGTTGGTATTTGTTAAGCGCTTTCTATGTGCTGAGGACTGTTCTAAGCGCTGGGGTAGATACAGGGTAATCAGATTGTCCCATGTGAGGCACATTTTTTAATCCCCATTTTTACAGATGAAGTAACTGAGGCACAGAGAAGTGAAGTGACTTGCCCAAGGTCACACAGCAGACAAGGGGCAGAGCCAGGATTATGAGCAAGTCACTTAACTTCTCTGTGCCTCAGTTACCTCATCTGTAAAATGGGGATTAAGACTGTGAGCCTCACGTGGGACAACCTGATTACCCTCTATCTACCCAAGCACTTAGAACAGTGCTCTACACATAGTAAGCACTTAAAAAATGCCAACATTATTATTAGAACCCACAACCTCTGACCACCAAGCCTGGGCTCTTTCCACTAAGCCGTGCTGCTTTAAGTCTGGCCTTAACTCCCCAGCTCTTGACATTTGCTGTTACTTTCTGCAAGGCTTCAATTAGACAAAATGACTCCAAATTTGAGATGTGGGATCTTGGTATGGAGCTTGATGTGCTATGATAGTTACCATGCTCTGTTTTTTTTGGTCCACCAAAAGTCATGCTGGCCTTTTCGTTAGTGGACTAGCAGTATCTTGGCTATTGTCTCAAAAGAATTTGAGCTAGTGCCAGTAACCTGTTGAGTTAGAAGAGTTTCCCAGTGGCTGCGAAGGATTTTTGGTCTCCAGCTTCTAAATATAATAATAATAATAATAATGTTGGCATTTGTTAAGCGCTTACTACGTGCAGAGCACTGTTCTAAGCACTGGGGGAGATACAGGGAATGAGGTTGTCCCACGTGGGGCTCACAGTCTTCATCCCCATTTGACAGAGGAGGGAACTGAGGCCCAGAGAAGTGAAGTGACTTGCCCATAGTCACACGGCTGACAAGGGGCAGAGCCAGGATTTGAACCCATGACCTCTGACTCCCAAGCCCGGGCTTTTTCCACTGAGCCACGCTGCTTCTCTCAGTGTACCTTCAGGGACAGTAACACGCCTTAGAACTGGATCTACCACATTGGCCTGTTTAACTCCAGTGAAGTGAAAAGTTTCAGACAGGTCTAGGCGATGCCGATTACATCCCGACTCTGCCGCTTGTCGGCGGTGTGAACTTGGGCATCATTTAACTTCTCTGTGCCCCAGTTCCCTCATATGTAAAATGGGGATTAAGACGGTGAGCCCCAAGAGGGACATGGACTGTCCAATCTGAATCCCGACTCTGCCACTTGTCAGCTGTGTGACCTTGGGCAAGTCACTTAACTTCTCTGTGCCTCAGTTCCCTCATCTGGAAAATGGGGATGAAGACTGTGAGCCCTACGTGGGACAACCTGATTACCTTGTATCTACCCCAGCACTTCGAACGGTGCTTGGCACAAAGTAAGCACTTAACAAATACCAATATTATTATTATTAGCTTGTATCTACCCCAGCGCTTAGAACAGTACCTGGCATACAGTAAAGCGCCTAACAAATATCATTAAAAGCATGCAATCCATCAATGGTAGTTGTGTGCTTTCTGTGTGCAGAGCACTATACTAAAATTGGGAAAATGCAACAGACTTGGTAAGCACGCTACATGCCCACAAGGAGCTTACAGTCTAGAGGGAGAGACAGATATTAAAATAAATTGTTTATGTAAGAAAGTACTGTGGGGCTCAAGGTGAGGTGAATATTAAAGCGCTTCCAGGGAACCGATCCAGGGTCATACAAGCCATTCGTCTTCTCTCATTTGTCCGAATCCAGTCTGAATGGGAAAGAATAGCTTAGAGAGGACATGATGATGCCGGTAGATGCTGGTACCTCAGGCATGGGAGCATTTATCGAACTTGTAGGTGAAGCAGCATGGTTTAGTGGAAAGAGCACTGGCTTGGGAGTCAGAGGTCGTGGGTTCTAATCCCCATTCTGCCACTTGTCAGCTGTGAGACTTTGGGCAAGTCACCCGGGGTTGGGAGTCAGAGGTCATGGGTTCTTATCCTGGCTCCACCGTTTGCCAGCTGTGTGACTTTGGGCAAGTCACTTAACTGCTCTGTGCCTCAGTTACCTCATCTGTAAAATGGGGATTAAGAATGTGAGCCCCATGCGGGACAAGATCACCACCTTGTATCCCCCCAGCGCTTAGAACAGTGCTTTGCACATAGTAAGCGCTTAACAAATACCACCATTATTATTAACTTCTCTGTGCCTCAGTTACCTCATCTGGAAAATGGGGATTAAGGCTGTGAGCCCCATGTAGGACAACCTGATTAGCTTGTATCTACCCCAGCGCTTAGAATAGTGCTTGGCACATAGTAAGCCCTTAAGAAATACCATTATTAGTATTATATTTGTCATCAACATCGATTAATGAGCCCAATTCTCCCCCAAAGTATCAGTGGGGCACTTGCAGAGAAGCGTTACCATTTTAAACCACCAGGGGGTAGTCCAGGACATTGCTCCATATATTGCAAATGATGTTGGTTGGGGTAGTCCAGGACATTGCTCCATATATTGCAAATGATGTTGGTATTTGTTAAGCGCTTACTATGTGCAGAGCACTGTTCTAAGCGCTGGGGGAGATACAAGGTCATCAGGTTGTCCCTCGTGAGGCTCACAGTCTTCATCCCCATTTTACAGATGAGGCAACTGAGGCCCAGAGAAGTCGTGACTTGCCCATAGTCACATAGCAGACAAGTGGCAGAGCCGGGATTCGAACCCATGACCTCTGACTCCCAAGCCCGGGCTCTTTCCACTGAGCCCCGCTCCTTCTCTAATAAACTGCTAATAACTCAACTAAACTGACCTGTGCTCAATGGTTCTTAAGAGTCTGAGAGAGGTAAACTCCCACCAAAGTTGCTAACTTACTACAGAGGATTGATTCACGGATGATGGTATTTAACAAGTGCTTGAGTAACTTTATTATCATCAAGTGCCGTCGAGTCGTTTCTGATATTATTTGCCGAGAAAGCATGAGATAGGCCTCTCATCAGAAGCAGCATGGCCTAGTGGAAAGTGCACTGGGCTGGGAGTCAGAGGACCTGGATTCTAATGCCGACTCCACCATTTAATAATAATAAACGTTGGTATTTGTTAAGCGCTTACTCTGTGCCGAGCACTGTTCTAAGCGCTGGGGTAGATACAGGATAATCAGGTCGTCCCACATGAGGCTCACAGTCTTAATCCCCATTTTACAGATAAGATAACTGAGGCACTGAGAAGTTAAGTGACTTGCCCAAAGTCACACAGCTGACAGGTGGAGCCAGGATTAGAACCCATGACCTCTGCCGTGTGACCTTATGCAAGTCATTTAACTTCTCTGTGCCTCCGTTACCTCATCTGTAAAATGGGGATTAAGAATGTGGGTCCCATGTGGGACCCGGACTGTGTTCAACCTCTCTGTCTTCTATCTTCCCCAGTGCTTAGTAAAGTGCCTGACACACAGTGGGGTTTCTAATTTGGGAAATGGTAGGAAAAATACATGGCATGAGCAGCATGTAGTGACAAAAATGCCTTCTGTTCAAGCCTACACAAAGCACAGAATTCCCTGAAGAGGTGTCAATCTGAGAGGGAAGAACAGAGAGAAATGGTACCCAGGAGGGCTAAAGGGACAAGACAGCAAAGCAAACATGGGGCAAGTATCCTCAAGCAATATGAGTAGGATTTATTGAGCATCCACTGGGTACAAATACTGTACTAAGTGCTTGGGAAAGTACAACACAGGGACGTGAAGTTTTCCCTGCCCACATGGAGATGATACTCTTAACAAAAGTCATCAGTTGTATTTATTGAGCACGTACTGTGTGCAAAGCAGCAGCATGGCTCAGTGGCAAGAGCCCGGGCTTGGAAGTCAGAGGTCATGGGTTCCAATCCCGGCTCTGCCACTTGTCAGCTGTGTGACTGTGGGCAAGTCACTTAACTTCTCTGGGCCTCAGTTACCTCATCTGTAAAATGGGGATTAACTATAAGCCTCACATGGGACAACCTGATGACCCTGTATCTACCCCAGCGCTTAGAAGAGTGCTTTGCACATAGTAAGTGCTTAACAAATACCAACGTTATTATTATTATTATTATTACTAAGGGCTGGGGAGAGCTCATCCTGTCCACAATGAGCTTACAGTCTAGAGGGGGCAACAGATACTCATAAATAAAATTATGGATCCGAACATAAGTGCTGTGGAGCTGAGGGAGAAGTGAATAAAGGGTGCCAATCTTAGTGCAAGGGAGATGCAGAAGGGAGTGGGAGAAAAGGAAATGAGGACTTAGTTGGGTAAGGCTTCTTGGAGGAGACGTGTTTTTAATAAGCCACTGAAGGTGGGGAGAGTGAATGTCTGCCAGGTAAGAAGAGGGAGGGTGTTCCAGGCCAGAAGCAGGATGTGGTTGATAGGCTGGTGGAGTCCATTTCTTTTTTTTTAGAAAAAAAATTTAGACAAGAGGCAGGGTGGTCAGTGAGGAGGTTGATTCAATAGTCAAAGTGGGGTACAATAAAAGCTTATACCAGGGTGGTAGCAATTTGGATAGAGAGGGGTGGATTCTACAGATGTTGTGGAGGTAGAACTGACAGGATTTGGTGACCAATCAATGTAGAGAGAGCACTATACTGAGCACTAGGAAAAGTACAACAGAGTTGGTAGACATGATCCCTGCCCATAATGGGGAGAGATAAATTAGGGCTAGGGGAAATAGAGTATAAGAATAAGTACCGTGGGGTTGGGGTGAGTATCAAAGTGTTTGCAGGGTACGCAGTCAAGTGCATAGTAGGTGCAGAAGGGAAATGAAGGGCAGAAGGGCAACCACTGGAGGTTTATTGAGGAGTAGGGAAATATGGACTGAGTGGTTTTTAAGAAAAAAGATCCATGCAGCAGAGTATAATGTATGGACTAGAGTGGGGAGACACAGAAGGTAGGGAGGTCAGCAAGGAGGCTGATGCAGTAGTATAGGTAAGATATAAGTATTTGGATCAGCATAATAGCAGTTTACATAGAGAGGAAGAGGTTGATTTTGTGTAGAACCGACAGGATTCATGACATTGAGTTGAGGATAATGCCAAAGTTATGGGCTTGTGAGACAGGGAGGATGGTGGTGCTCTCTACAGTGATAGGAAAGTCGGGGGGAGGACAGGATTTGGATGGGTCATACTAAGTTGAGGTGCTGGCAGAACATCCCAGAAGAGATGTCCTGAAGGTAGGAGGGAATACGAGACTGCAGAGGAGGAGAGAGGTAAGAGCTGGAAAGGTAGATTTAGAAATCATCCATGTAGTTGAAGCTCTGGGAGTGGATGTGTTCTCCAAGGGAGTGTATGTAGATTCAGAATAGAAGGGAATCTAGAACTGAGCCTTGAGGTACCCCCACAGAGGGTGGGAGGCAGAGGAGAAACCCATGAAAGACTGAGAAGGAATGGTTAGAGAGATGAGGAGAGCCAGGAGAACAGTATTGGTGAAGGCAAGGTTAGATAATGTTTCCAGGAGATGGGGGTGAGGTCCCACAGAGCTAAAGGCAGTGCAAAAGTAGAGGGGGATTAGGATGGAGGAGAGGAAAGAAGGAGGTCTTCGGTGATCTTAAAGAGGGACGTATCCAATGAGTGGAGGGGGTGGAAACCAGATTGCTGGGGGTTGAGGAGAGAATTGGAGAGGGAATGGAGGCATTGAGTGTATGATGTGCCAAGCTTAAAGCAGTGCTTAGCACATAGTAGCTTAACAAATTCCATAACTTGCTCAAGGAGTTTGGAGAGGAATGGTGAGGGAGAGGGGATGATAGCTGGGGGGGCCGGGGGTGACCGAAAGTCAAGGGAGGGTTGGTTTTTTTTTTTAAGAATAGGGGATACATGGATGTGGTTGAAAGCAGTGGGGAAGAATCCATTGGAAAGTGAGCAGTTGAAGATGGAGGGTAGGGAGGGAAGAAGGGAGCAGTTGCTTTGATAAGATGGGAAAGGGATGAGGTCAGTAGCACAGGCAGAGTGGGTGGAATTTGAGAGGAAGCAGGAGATCTCTTGAGTTGCTGCTGGAAAAGAGGGGAGAGTTGAGGGTGCTGGAGAAGAAGAGAAGATTTGGGGGAGACCACGCCTAATAGTTTTATCGATGAAGTGCGCGGGTAAGTCAGAGGAAAGAGATGGGGGATGTTGGGGATAAGGGATTTGAAGAGGGATTTAAAAGTCAGAAACAGCTGTTTTACTGGGAGTCAGAAAGGGTAGAGAAATTCTGTTGCCATGCAGATGAGAGAGAATTAAAGCAGGCGAGGATGGAGATGATTTTTTGAATATCCACACTGAAGCGGAGAGATGAGTAGAGAATAACGCTAAGGTTATGGGCATGTGAAATAGGGTGGAAGGTAGTTTGTTTAAAGTGATAGGAAGATCATGGAAAGACAAGATTTGGGTAGGAAGTGAGTTCAGTTTTGGATATTTAATAACTGGTTACCAGGCTGCATTGTGACTAGTGACTAATACGCCTCTCCAGATTTACTCCATCTGATTTTGTTCAGTCCAAACAAACCCACTCCCCTCAGTACTTACTCTGATCCATGTAAATGACATATAATTTTCTTTTGCTTCCCTCTATTTTTATGCTCAATAACTCTTCTGATTGGGCATAAAGCATGTCTACTCTGTGTCTGGTTGTATTGTATGTCTCTCTTGTTTCCAAGGGGAGAGGGCAGGCCCCACTTTCATGTTATTCCTCTATAACCCCCTTAGGACTATGTATAATATTCCGTTCAGACTGACCGATACTCTACTTACCACATTCCACCTGCTTGTCTTTGCACACAAAGTTGTATGGATCCAATTTGGGGCTGCAGCCAGCGACCTCAGCTTTTCCGTAACAGCAGTCGTGATGATGACAGCACCTTTGGATGACAAAGACATTAAGGAGGGTCCCAGAGTCGTAACTCCTACCACTTTACCTAGCATCTCCTCCCTCCACTTCCTAGGCCCTATTGCTGGCCTTTCCTGGGCTTTGAGGGCTGAATTTAGGAACTTATGAGAGTTGGCTGGATTTCAGACCCAATCCTTATTATTCTACACGAACAGAGATTTACAGCAATTTGTTAGCTGTATGTGTACCTGGACGTTTGCATAAAAATGAAAGTAGGAGTCCAAAAACCACAGAATTCTCTGAATGGGGCACATCATCTCCCTCCCTTCCCCCGCCCTCCACCCCTATTCAATCATCTTCCCCCTCAGCACCATCTAAAATGGTGGGGTTCCAGACACCCACGATGTTACTGGCACATATAAGAGCACGGGCTTGGGAGTCAGAGGTTGTGGGTTCGAAAACCAGATCTGCCACTTGTCAGTTGTGTGACTTGGGGCAAGTCACTTAACTTCTCAGAGCCTCAGTTACCTCATCTGTAAAATGGGGATTAGGACCGTGAGCCCCACGTGGTACAACTGGATAACCTTGTATCTACCCCAGCTCTTAGAACAGTGCTTGGCACATAGTAAGCGCTAAACAATAACCATCATCATTATTATTATTTTTATTATTTGATGTCACATTGCATTCTCAGAAAAGGCCATATTTATTTTGTCATTACCCTATTTATTTTGTCATTACCCTATTTATTTTGTTAATGAATTGTACATCGCCTTGATTCTATTTAGTTGCCATTGTTTTTACGAGATGTTCTTCCCCTCGACTCTATTTATTGCCATTGTTCTTGTCTGTCCATCTCCCCCGATTAGACTGTAAGCCCGTCAAACGGCAGGGACTGTCTCTATCTGTTGCCGACTTGTTCATCCCAAGCGCTTAGTACATTGCTCTGCACATAGTAAGCGCTCAATAAATACTATTGAATGAATAATAATAATAATGTTGGTATTTGTTAAGCGCTTACTATGTGCAGAGCACTGTTCTAAGCACTGAGGTAGATACAAGGTAATCAGGTTGTCCCACGTGAGGCTCACAGTCTTAATCCCCATTTTACAGATGAGATAACTGAGACCCAGAGAAGTTAAGTGACTTGCCCACAGTCATACAGCTGACAAGTGGCAGAGCCGGGATTCAAATCCATGACCTCTGACTCCCAAGCCCAGGCTGTTTCCACTGAGCCACGCTGCTTCTCTAATGCTCCAAGCTTTCTAGACTGTCAACTCCTTATTGGCAGGCATCATGTCTACCGACTCCATAGTACTGTACTTTCCCAAGTGCTTAATAGAGCACTGTCCACACAGTAGTGTGCTCTGCACACATACAAGTTGTGTTGTCTAGTGGAAAGAGCCCGGGTCTGGGAGTTAGAGGATCGGGGTTCTAATCCCAGCTTCGCCACTTGTTGGCTGTGTGACCTTGGGCAAGTCAAAACTTCGTTGTGCCTCAGTTACCTCATCTGTAATATGGGGATTAAGACTTGTGAGTCCTATGTGGGACAGAAACTACGTCCAATCTAGTTATCGTGTATCTGCCTCATTGCTTAGTACAGTGCCTGGCACAAAGTAAGCACATAACAAATATTTTTTTTTAAAGCACTCAATAAATACCACTGATTGATTAAAAAGCATGCTCAAGAGCATGATAAAATCCATGGAGTCCCCAAAATATGGGGGCACACGAGAGCTCCTGAAGTTTCTTTAGAGATGGATCACCTCACAGCCTACTCAGAGATGTACTCAACCCAACTCCTCTGGAAGGGCAGTTATTTATTTCCATTTCTAAAAGGAGCTGTCACCTCAGTGATTCTTGGTAACGAGATCCAGTGCCTCATTTCTCACAGGGCCATATTAATATTCTACTAACATTTAACCTATATCTCTTGTGATGTAATATAATTAGATTTCATGATGGAATGTACAGAATTTATATTTTGGCTTATTTTCTCCTTTCAGTAATTGAAATGCCCAGACCTTCGACTGAACCCTGAGCCCTACGGTGGTTCCTCTTATCCTGACCAGAGTCAGACGCCGACTCCGACTCCCTTCATGCTCTCCTCTCTGCCTTCAACTGCCTTATGGCCCAGGTACAACTGAGGAGACCTTCGATTAGAAGCAAAATGCTGAGCCGTCACTGGGATGGGGGTGTCTGGGAACTTCCGAGTGTCTTGAAGGTCAAACGATTTAATAGCTGGTAGATAATTCTGGAGCCGATTAAATGTAAAAAAATTCTGATAGTTTTCAGCTACAACTGAAGTTCACTCAGTGGCAACTTTCTGGGACAAATCCCAATCTGCTATTTCCCCATGCTTCCTAGCCAAAGTCTCTCCTCAGAAACCTGATTAACTGAGGGTGTACAGCTGCCCAGTTTCCTGCCATTCAACGTACACATTTGCCCGAGGCCTTGTGGGACTTACCAGTCAGTTTTGTCCTGAGGCCAGCCACTTCCACCTAAGCCACAGTAGCACCCATAGTCAGTGTACTCCAAAACTGACACCTTGGTGCTGCACTGAACAGCTTCAACCAATTCAATTAGGCTCCTCTGGGGTCGGGACTTCCCATCACCTGGTAAAACAGAGCAGAACTGAATAATAATAATAATGCTGGTATTTGTTAAGCGCTTACTATGTGCCGAGCACTGTTCTAAGCGCTGGGGTAGACACAGGGGAATCAGGTTGTCCCACTGGGGACTCACAATCTTAATCCCCATTTTACAGATGAGGTAACTGAGGCACCGAGAAGTTAAGTGACTTGCCCAAAGTCACACAGCTGACAAGTGGCCGAGCAGGGATTCGAACCCATGACCTCTGACTCCAAAGCCCATGCTCTTTCCACTGAGCCACGCTGCTAGAACTTGAGTGATCGGGTCAAGGATTGTCAAAAATGATTCACCTATGACATCCTAGGGTTGGAAAGCACAGTGAGAGAGGCGAAGTGATTTGCCCAGGGCCTCACAGTGGACGGGTAGATTGGAACCCATGACCTTCAGGCTATCAGGCCCGTGCTCTATCCACTGTGCCATGCTGCTTCCAGTAAGTGTCCGGTGGGGACCCGGGGATCCTGCAGGCAGTGCCCAGCTCCCCATTGGGGAGAGGGAGGTTGTCTCCAGAAGAAGAGGCCAGGGCAGGAGCTCTTCAGGGCCTTGCGGGGCCGGGGAGAGGTACGGAGTGCTCCCCTAGGGAGGGGAGCAGCAAGTCAGGACTTCTGGGACTGGCCTCTAGAGAGAGTATAGAAGTGTACTATAAAAGTATTTGTGAAGCAATACAAAGCGTTGAGGTGGATACAAGCAAATCGAGTTGGATAGTCCCTGTCCCTTGTGGGGCTCACAGTGTCAATCCCCAGTTTACAGGTGAGGTAACTGAGACCCAATGAAGTGACTTAACGAGGTCACACAGCAGATGGGTCGCAGAGCTGCATCTCAGATTCTCACAGATGATGGGAGAGAGAGTCCCCCATTCTTGGGGCTGCTTGGGGTGCCTGGCTCCAGGCTCTAAAGGCAGCAGCGACCCCCAGTATGGCTCACCCCCCTCTTCAAAGCCTTATTGAAGGCACATCTCCTCCAAGAGGCCTTCCCTGACTAAGCCCTTCTTTTCTCTTCTCCCACTCCTTTCTCCTTCACCCTGACTTGTCCCTTTGTTCATCCCCCATCCCAGCCCCACAGCACTTACGTCAATATTCATAGTTTATTTCTAATAATGTCTGTCTCCCCCTCTAGATTGTAAATTTGTTGTGGGCAGGGAATGTGTCTGTTATATTCTCCCAAGAGCTTAGTACAGTGATCTGTACACAGTAAGCGCTCAATAAATACAATTGATTGAATAAATGAATCAAATTCATCACTCAATTACAGGAATGAGAATGCTTAAACCATCCTGGGCAGCTGAAAGTCTTATTTTTAATGTTCTCCAGTGAAGGAATTATTTTCAACTTCCTCCAGTAGCCTTTTCCAGCATCACACAGCATTTGACTGGCTGGAAACTCTGTATTTAACCTAAATCATTCTGGCCGTAATTTAAATTAAATTCTTATCCAGTCTTTCAGGCTGATGGAGAATTGCTGATTGCTTTACACACTCCCTCCTACTGAGGCTGTGAGCCCCGTGGGGTGCAGGGACTGTGTCTTACCCTATTAACTTGCATCTACCCCAGCACTTAGAAGAGTGCTAGACAGTAGTAAGTACTTAACAAATGTCATAATTATATATAATTATAAAAATGATAACACTGCATGATGACCTTTGAAATTTATCTCAGACTAATATGTTGGTGTTGGTTGACTAGCAACTTTCGATTCTATAGAGTCAGGAGGAAGGCAAAGCTAATTAGAGACTCCGTTGGGCCTAGTCGGTAGAAATGAGTTCCCCCTCCCACCCAAGCAAGAGTGAAAGTTAAAAAAAATTAAATTCTTGCCACTACACCCTGACTGCACACGTTGCCTGGGGCACACAGCTTAATGGGACATCATCACTGACCCGGCCGGAGGACACATATCGCAACCCGTCCCCGGTTTCCACCTGTCCACCCAGGGACAGAAAACCCTGGAACCCTCTACCTGACTTCCACCTCAAACACCCAGTGGTGATGATGGCAGGAGGAAGGAAGGGTAGGGGGAGGGAAGAGGGAGCGAGTAGGACAGCTTCGCCTCCTTTGCCTCAGAAACCAGGTTCGGGGGGAGGGTGGTGGTCGACTGGGTACCAGGGCCAACAAGTTGCTGAAAGCCCAGGCTGGATGAAGTGGGCCACGCTGAAGAGGTGCCCGACCTTTCATTCCTCCTAGTATTCCCACCAACCACCTCCCTCGGCAATGCTCACCCCTCACAAGTCCCCCAACAAATCCTCCCCAGCTCTGTTTCAGAAACTTTCTGAGTGGCCTTGTTTGGCCTCATTCAAACCTCGAGCACTCAATCTGGCCCCTGGTGGGGGGATGGGTCCCTGGGGTGGTCGGTCCCCTCATAGCTATGGGAGCTCCTTGAGGGTCCCAAGTGGTGCTCAAAGGACTGTGACTTTGGATGGCCACCCAGTTTACCCAGTGATTAAAGCTTTCCAATCTGGCCTAGTCTCCACTAGGTGAACGAGGCTAATCTTGCTGTTCTCCCCAGGGCAGGGCAGCTCCCCACCTCCATCCATACTTTTTCCCTACCATTTTTTCTACAGTTGAGTGATAACTGCACCTTCCAGTCTTTCTTGCTGCATCCATTCCCTCCTCCCGGCATACCTAGGTCCGATCAGAGACCGGGTCGCCGCCAGAGACCTGCCAGTCAATCCCAAAGGTCCTGAGTGGAAAAGCCAACTACCCCCTCAGTCAACCTTGGTGATGGGATTGAAAACAATTCGGGGAAAGACAAAGTTTACTCGACGGTCCTTCTGTAGGCTCGGCAGATTTGGTGCAAACATAAATGTGCTAGTGTACTGGAGTGATTGAGATGAGCACAGTTCAGTTTGGTTGCATCAGGCAATCTGGCAAGTAAGATCAGGGTGGGCTGTTTGCTTTGCTGATGAAACACATTGCGTTTCAGGAAACATTTCTCCAAGGCCAGAAACGGATACTTTCCTTCCAAACAAACCTGTCCTGAAAGCAAGGTGAACGAGACACTCTAACCACAAACACTGATTCCATGAAATACGATACAAAAGCTAGAAGGCTGGGCATCGCTCATGTCGAGCTCATTTCTAAAGTCCACTTGACTCAGCAGGAGGAGGCAGGAGCCAGACTTTACCCAGCTTTCTGGGACAGAATGATTTAGGGGCTGGAGCTCTCTCTTTTCGGGACAGTCCTGGCTCCACTCCCCTTTTGAGTTGATTTTAGGAGGCATCCAAAGGCACCGAGCTTGCGTAAAGTGGCGGCAGTGTTGCGGACCAAGGAAAACACTCCCATCTCCCTGTTGCCTTCTCCAAGAGGCCCGGGTGTGTGCTTTGGTTTTGTGGAAGGATGTGTGTCTGTGTGTCTCTCTGGGTCTCTGTAAATCAGTGACAAGGCTGGTGTGTGTGCTTCTGTGTGGAGGTCTCACTGCTTGAAATCTCACTGCTTGACTGGTTCTCTGTGTCTATTTCTGCCTGTGCCCGTGTAGCCAAGTGGGAGATATTATCTTAAGAATTTTCCTTCCTGCAAACAGTCCCTGGGAATGGGCTTTTCCTGCCTGGCTGCAGCTCCAGTGAGGTCTGCCCCCCTGCTCTGTCCCCTGTGTGAGCCTCTTCTCTGCTAGCCTTGCCTGCCTCCCCCTGGCTTGGTTTCCTGGGACTTCAGAGATGTGTCCCCCCTTTCCACTCCAGATCCCGGGGCGCCCCTCCATCCCTCACCCCCCACCCCCTGCCAACACCTTCTCCCCAGGACCCGTCCCCCTTAATCCCCCAAATTCCCCCCAATCCCTCCTCTTCTCCACCGCAGGATCCCGGGGGTCCCGGCCCATCCTTCCCCTCCTTCCCAGGGCCAGGACCCCAGGGGCTGTCAGTCAGTGGGGTATCTGGAGGGCTTCCTAAGTGCGGGGCCCTGTAGTGAGCGCTGGGGCGAGGGCAGCGCCCGCCCCAAAGGGGACTCACCGATGTCCGGAAGCAGGAGCAGGAGCAGAAGGGGGAGCAGTTTCAAAACTCACCTTCTCCAAGAGGCCTTCCCAGACTGAGCTCCTCTTCTCCCTCTACTCCCTCTACCACCCCCCATTCACCTCTCCGCAGCTAAACCCTCTTTTCCTCCTTTCCCTCTGCTCCTCCCCCTCTCCCTTCCCATCCCCTCAGCACTGTACTCGTCCGCTCAACTGTATATATTTCCATTACCCTATTTATTTTGTTAATGAAATGTGCATCGCCTTGATTCTATTTAGTTGCCATTGTTTTTACGAGATGTTCTTCCCCTTGACTCTATTTATTGCCATTGTTCTTGTCTGTCCGTCTCCCCCGATTAGACCGTAAGCCCGTCAAACGGCAGGGACTGTCTCTATCTGTTGCCGACTTGTTCATTCCAAGTGCTTAGTACAGTGCTCTACACATAGTAAGCGCTCAATAAATACTATTGAATGAATGAATGAATG
Source organism: Ornithorhynchus anatinus (assembly GCF_004115215.2). Taxonomy (NCBI): domain Eukaryota; kingdom Metazoa; phylum Chordata; class Mammalia; order Monotremata; family Ornithorhynchidae; genus Ornithorhynchus; species Ornithorhynchus anatinus. The sequence goes on along the minus strand of NC_041745.1, from coordinate 17,666,329 downwards.
AACCCCGCGGCTCCATGGGGACTGAGCGGCAGGGACAGCAAGGCTGCCAGGGGAGGACCCATCCCACTCCACCCGACCCTCCTTCTTCCCCTTCCTCCTCGTCCTCCCCAGACCTGCCCCTCTCCTCCCCTCCCTCCTCCTCCCAGTCCTGCCCATCCTTCCTCCTCTCCCTCCTCCTCCCAGACCTGCCCCTCTCCTCCCCTCCTTCCTCCCAGACCTGCCCCTCTCCTCCCCTCCTTCCTCTCAGACCTGCCCCTCTCCTCCCCTCCTCCTCCTCCCCAGTCCTGCCCATCCTTCCTCCTCTCCCTCCTCCTCCCCAGACCTGCCCCCTCCTCCCCTTCCTCCTCCCCAGACCTGCCCCTCTCCTCCCCTCCTTCCTCCCAGACCTGCCCCTCTCCTCCCCTCCCTCCTCCTCCCCAGTCCTGCCCATCCTTCCTTCTCTCCCTCCTCCTCCCCAGACCTGTCCCTCTCCTCCCCTTCCTCCTCCCCAGACCTGCCCCTCTCCTCCCCTCTTTCCTCCCAGACCTGCCCCTCTCCTCCCCTCCCTCCTCCTCCCCAGTCCTGCCCATCCTTCCTCCCTTCCCTCCTCCTCCCCAGACCTGTCCCTCTCCTCCCCACCCTCCTCCTCCCCAGACCGGCCCATCCTTCCTCCCCTCCCTCCTCCTCTGCCTTGCCCTCTCCTCCTTCCTCTTCTCCAGACCAGCTCCTCTCCTCCCCTCCTTCCTCCCCACACCTGCCCATCCTTCCTCTCCTCCCTCCTCCAGAACTTTCCCTCTCCTCCCTTTCTTTCTCTCGGACCTGCCCCTCTCCTCCCCTCCCTGTCCCCAGACCTGCCCATCCTTCCTCCCTCCTCCTCTTCCTCCTCTGCCTTGCCCTCTCCTTCCCTCCTCCACCTCCACCCCCAGATCTGCTCTGCCCATCCCTTCCTCTCCTCCCCGCTCCCTGGATTTGCTCTGCTCACCCCTCCTCCTCTCCCCTGCCCGCTCCCACTCCCCCACATACTTGCCCTTTCCTTTTCTCCTCCTCCTTTCTCTGCCCCACCCCCCATCAACTCCATCTTGCCCCTCGGGGCTCCCTGCTCACCTCTCTATCCGGAAGGTCGGTTGGGTTTGGGTGAAGGTGGCCGGTCCCATCGTTGCAGGCTGGCAGAGGGTGGGGGAAAGTCCTGGGTTTTAGGCCAGGTAACACCCAACTATGTCCTGATCTGTCTTTGGTAGAGCAGGTCAGATGGTTCCTTGCAAGAGGCCTAAGAAGCCCTGCTAAAGTGGGGGTATCTCTGTCTATAATATACTTTCTACACTTTCCTCTAGACAGAAAACTCATTGCGATCTGGGAATGTATCAGTTTATTATTGCATTGTACTCTCCCAAGTGCTTAGTACAGTGCTCTGCATGAGGGAAGCATTCAGCAAATACGATCGAATGAATAAATGAACACAATGCCCATCCTCCTGAAAGCCCTACATACTCCTTATGTAGACTTGGGTTTGGGCTCTAAGCATATTTCGGACAGCTAAATTCTGAGAGCAAACACAGTACTCAGTGATGAATATACCTAGTTCGCAAACCACAGTAATGGCACCATGCCTCCAGCAAATATGAGTTGATGACAACACAGTGCCTGGCCTCATTATTCTTAGACAATGACTAACTTTTACATGTTCTGAACATGCCCAACATACTGTAGGTATTTAGTAATCTCCATAATGGAAAGAATAGATTATAAAGAAAAAGAGAGAGAGAGATTGCTAGGGTGTTTAAGAGCAGAAGAAATGCCATGCTGGCTCAGTATCTTGTTGGTAAAAGAGAGTAGTGAAATAGTCCAGTTTTTCAACATCAGTTTTCACCTTCTTAAAGATGGAGGTTTTTCCATGGTTTCCATTGGCATTTCTTTAAGATGCCTCATGTTAAGGAAAAGCCTGAAGGAACATCAAAACAAACTCCTTGCTTGAAAAGTGCTGTAAGAATGTCTTCAGAATTAAGTTCTCTTCATGAACTGTGATTGTAGTAGTTGAATTAAATGTTTAGTAGGATCTCATCAAGCATGTCTTACGCTGTCGAGTCATTTTTGACATAGCAACGCCATGGACACATCTCTTCCCGAACGCCCCGCTCTCCATCTGCAATCATTCTGGTAATGTGTCCTTAGCAGGGAAAACACTGAAATGCTGTTGCTAATTCCAGTAGATTCCTCAGTTGTCTAGAATGAGGGCACAGTCATCTGCAATCTCTAGTGGAATGGAAGATTTACTTCTGTCCACTTACATAGCTAAGAGTAAGGAACTCAGTGGCAGGGAGGAAAGCTAGGACATTCTCCCCTTTGTCCACACAAAAAGGATAATGGAGGAGATTCTCTTCTTTTTTCTCCACCCTCTAGGAATTCTGGTTCCTTGCTACCTGGAAGAGAATAGAAGGAAAAAAATAGGGAATTTTCAAGTTTGAATTATTTTTCATAAGCCTTCCAATTGTTAACTGGAATTGTTTCACTCCAGTGGCATTTATTGAGTGCTTACTGTGGGCAGAGCATTGTACTTAAGTGCTTGGGGAAGTACAAAAGAGTTGGTAGATGTGATTCCTGCTTTCAAGGAGTTTACAGTCCACAGGGGGAGAAAGATGTGGACACAGATTATTAATAGGGGGAATGGTTAGAATAAACAGAATTCTTTGACTTCTTATGACCAAATAATAAAACAAGTAATTCTATTCTTAAAGGCTGATCTGTATGATTATAGAGTGCTCTTCCTTGCATTAAGACTGACTCATACTGCTCAACACCCAGGCTTTAAAACGCCTTTAAACAAAGAGTCAAAAATATTCAGCAGGGGACCAATTCCAGCTCTGCCAATTGCTTGCTGTGTGACCTTGGGCAAGCACTTAGCTTCTCTGTGCCTCAATTTTCTCAACTGTAAAATGGGAATTCAATTCCTGTTCTCCCTCCTACTTAGGCTTGAGCCCCACATTGGACAGACACTGTGTCCAACCTGATTAACTTGTATCTAGTCTAGCATGTAGAATAGTCCTTAACCCACAGTAAGTGCTTAACAAATACAGTAACAGTAGTAATAGTAATAATAATAATACCAAAAAGGTAGAGTCGTGATGAATGCTGTTGATTGATAGCGATAATTTTTCAGACATTCAGAAATAAGGGAATGAAATAAGAGAAGCAGCGTGGCTCAGTGGAAGGAGCCTGGCCTTGGGAGTCAGAGGTCATGGGTTCAAATCCCAGCTCTGCCACTTGTCAGCTGTGTGACTGTGGGCAAGGCACTTCATTTCTCTGTGCCTCAGTTCCCTCATCTGTAAAATGGGGATGAAGACTGTGAGCCTCGCGTGGGACAACCTGATTACCCTGTATCTACCCCAGCACTTTGAACGGTGCTCTGCACATAGTAAGGGCTTAACAAATACCTATATTATCATTATTATTATTATTATTATTATTGTTCCGATCTATAATTTATTTGTGTCTGACTCCCCTGTTAGATTGCAAGCTCCTTGAGGGCAGTCATCTAATCTACTAATTTTATTTTACATTCCCAAGTTCTTAGTACAGTGCTCTGCACACAGTAGGTGCTCAATAAGTACTATCATGATGATGCAGAAGTATACAGAGATTACGCTCTTTTGTTTGACTAAGAAGCAAGTAAAATCTTTATTGGAGCAATTGCAAGGTGGAGAGGAGGAATATAGAGTAATCTCCTCTAACTATGTTCTCCCCAACTGATGGAAGCAAGCAGGAAGCTTTTATACACATAAACATGTGTTTAGCAAGTACCATGTGTAAAACGTGAACTTGGCATTATCCTTGACTCCTCTCTCTTGTTCAACCCACATATTCAAGGCATCACTAAATCATATTAGTTCTACCTTCACAACATCGCAAAATCTGCTCCTTCCTCTCCGTCCAAACTGCTACCACATTAATGCAAGCACTTATCCTATCCCGCTTTGAGTACTGTATCAGCCTCCTTGCTGAACTCCCTGCCTCCTCTCTTTCCCCACTCCAGTCCATGCTTCATTCTGCTGCCCGAATCACTGTCCTTCAAAAACGTTCAGACCATGTTTCCCCACATGTCAAGAAACTTCGGTAGTTGCCCATCCACCTCTGCATCAAACAAAAACTCCTCACCATTAGCTTTAAAGCACTTAATCTCCTTGCCTCCTCCTACTTCACCTTGCTACTTTCCTGCTCCAACCCGGCCCGCACACTTCGTTCGTCTAATGCTAATCTTCTCACTGTTCCTCCATCTCATCTATCTCGTCACTGACCTCTCGCCCACCTCCTACCCCTGGCCTGGAACGCCCTCCCTCCTCATATCAGACAATTACTCTTCCCCACTTCAAAACCTTATTGCAAACACATCGCCTCCAAGAAGCCTGACTAAATCCTCCTCTCCTCTTCTACCACTCCCTTCTGTATCATTTGCTCCCTTCATTCATTCTTCTTCCCATCCCCATAGCACATATGTATAAATCCGCATATATCTATAATTTACATATTTATTATTTATGTATATTAATGTCTGTCTCCCCCTCTAGACTATGAGCTCGCTGTGGGCAGAGAATGTGTCTATTAGTGGTTATATTGTACTCTCCCAAGCACTTAATGCAGTATTTTGCACACCATAAGTGCTCAATAAATACGATTAAATGAATTAATGAATGAACAAACAAGTCTTCAGGCACTTGATACTTTTTCCCTTTCCTTATCTTACCCTACAGCCGAGATTCTGTGGATGTGGGGTTATAAAGCAGTGTGGTTTAGTGGAAAGAGCACAGGATTGAGAGTCAGAGGTATGGGTTCAAATGCCAGGTCTGCCACTTATCAGCTGTGTGACTTTGGGCAAGTCACTTAACTTCTCTGAGCCTCCGTTACCTGATCTGTAAAATGGGGATTAAGAGTGTGAGCCCCACGTGGGACAACCTGATTACCTTCTATCTACCCCAGTGCTTAGAACAGTGCTTGGCACATAATAAAAGCACTTAACCAATACCACCATTATTATTAGAAGAAAACAGGGTGCAGGTTCAGATAAAGCAGCGTGGCTTAGTGGAAAGAGCCCGGGTTTGGGAATCAGAGGTCGTGGGTGCTAATCCCGGCTCTGCCACTCATCTGCTGTGTGACCTTGGGCAAGTCATTTAACTTCTCTGTGCCTCAGTTACCTCATCTGGAAAAATGGGGATTAAAAAATGTGAGCCCCACGAGGGACAATCTGATTACCCTGTATCTACCCCAGAGCTTAGAACAGTGCCCTGCACATAGTAAGCGCTTAACAAATACCATAATTATGGGGAAGCAGCGTGGCTCAGTGGAAAGAGCACTGGCTTTGGAGTCAGGGCGCATGAGTTCGAATCCCAGCTCTGCCACTTGTCAGCTGTGTGACTGTGGGCAAGTCACTTAACTTCTCTGTGCCTCAGTTCCCTCATCTGTAAAATGGGGATTAAGACTGTGAGCCCCACGTGGGACAACCTGATTCCCCTGTGTCTACCCCAGCGCTTAACAAATACCAACATTATTATTATTAATGCAGATATGACAGGGTTGGGCCATATCACTGCTCATGTGGAACAATGGACAACTGAAGTGTGGGGAGCAAAATGGAGAAAGGGAACAAAATGATGTTGGCTCAGATTTATATGTTTCCATCAGGGGGTCTCCGCTTGGCAGCAGCTGCGGCCAGGGGTTTCCCAGCTTTCTGCCTTCACTCATTTCCCACTCTTAGCTCCTCTAACGCCAACCTTCTCACTGGACCTTGATCTCATCTATTTCGCCATCGACCTCTGGCCCATGTTCTGCCTCTGTCCTGGAAAGCCCTCCCATCTCCTATCTGACAATTACCCTCTCCGACTTCAAAGTCTTATTAAAGGCACAGCTATTCCAAGATGTTCCTCTCAGGTCTCAACTGGAGAGTTTCCAGTACTCTACCATTCTCGATTCTGGGAGGGAGAGTCAAGCAGAGGCCTATCCATTCCATTCCTAGCTTGGCCAGAGGCTAGCAAATGGAAGGCAATCTGCTACAAGACAAAACTAAACCTGTGCTTAGCAGCAGAGGCATGGGACAGAGCTGAGGGCAGAGAGAGACTCAAGTTGACTGCGTGGAAGGAGGCAATGGTAAACCACTTCTGTATTTTTACCAAGAAAACTCTATGGATAAATTACCAGAACACTTGCAGGTGGAGAAGGGGCATTCTAGGCGATATGTGTCCATGGCATCGATATAGGTCGGAGACAACTCGATTGAAAAACAATATATGTTCTAGTTAAAATAATTTAAATGTCTGTTGCCTCTGATGACAGTTTTGCCTTCCAAATACTGAAGCAAAAAAAAAAAAATCTCAAAGATACATAGTTAATCAAGTGCACCACCCAAAGATTTCACAGTATCAGCATAATTGAGTTTGGTATTGCAGCTGCAAAATTAATGCCTCAAAACAAAATCTACATTTGTCTGATTGTTGGTGATGTGTAATTACGGTATCTTGTCAACAAGATTGCTCTTTTTGACCAAAGCAATTAAGGCTACCTGACTAGTTAGCTTAAACTTTGAATCATATTTTAAACATATTTTAACACACTTTAAAGGTTAAAGTGTGTGTAAATTGAGAATGACTAAATTAGAGGATTAGGTAGATGAAAGTGGGAAAACCTTCAAGTAGGACAAGTGAAGGTAATTCATTTGGAAAGGAAAAAGGAAAATACAAATGAAATAATATATGTAAAATGAACTTTGACTAAGGTAGTGGGAGGTTGGAGAATCTCCTTTAGATTTTTTTTTAAAAAAGGACTGCACAACTATCTTTCCAAAATCATGTAGGTATATTCCTTCTCAGTCCCAAGAGGATGTATTCAATTGATCAATCAATCAATTATTGGTATTTATTGAGTACTAACTACCTGTAGAGCTCTTGGGAGAGTACAATACATCAGAGTTGGAAGACGTTAACCCTACCCACAAGGAACTTGCAATCTACAGGGGGACAGACCCATTAAAACAGATGACGGATAGGGGAAATAGTAGAGTATAAGGATATTTGTATTATTAATATGGGATTGGGCCGAGTATCAAAGTGCTTAACACAGCCAAGTTCATAAGTCGATGTAGGGGAGAGGGCCGAAGGGAAAATTAAGGGCTTAGTCCGGGAAGACCTCTTGGAGGATATGATTTTAGGAGGGTTTTGAAAGTGGGAAGGGTGGTGGACTATCAGATGTGAAAGGGGAGGATTTCCAAGCCAGAGGAAAATCAAGGGCAAGGGATCATGGCAGGACAGACAAGATCAGTGTTAGAGAGAAGTGTGTGGGTTGGGTTGTAGTAGGAGATAGGCAAAGTAAAATAAGAGAAAGAGAGCTGATTCAGTGCCTTAAAGCCTATGGTAAGAAGCTTCTGTTTGATGTAGAGGCGGATGGCGCACCACTGGAGGTTTTTGAGGAGTGGGGAGATATGAACTGAACTTTTTTTCAGAAAAATAATCCAGGCAATAGCAACAGAGTGGCGGGTGGACGAGAGAGGGAAGAGTCAGGAGTCAGGGAAGTTGGTGAGGAAGCTGTTGCAGTAATCAAGGGGGGGAAATGATGAGTGCTTGGATAAGCGTGGTGGCAGTTGGATGGAGAGGAAAGGGTGGATTCTAGAGGTGCTGTGAAGGTAGAACTGACAGGTTTTCATGACGGATTGATTGAATGTGCGCCTGTCCCGCAGTCGACCCCTGGCCCACATCTTATCACTGACCTGGAATGCTCTCCCTCTTTACAGCCGCCAAACTAACTCTCTTCCCCCTTCAAACCCCTGAGAGCTCACCTCCTCCAGGTGGCCTTCCCAGACTGAGCCTTCCCTTTCCCTCTGCCCCTCCTCCCCTCCCCATTCCCCCTACTCCTCCTTCCGCTCTACTCCCTTCCCCGCCCTACTGCACTTGTGTATATATTATTTATTAATTTATTACTCTATTTTATTAATGACATGTATATATCTTTGATTCTATTTATCTATTTTGATGATATTGATGCCGGTCTACTTGCTTCGTTTTGCTGTCTATCCCCCCTTTTAGACTGTGGGGCAGGGATTATCTCTATCTGTTGCCAAATTGTACATTCCAAGCACTTAGTACAGTGTTCTGCAACAGTAAGCGCTCAATAAATACTATTGAATGAATTGAATGAGGATAATGTCAGGGTTAAATAACCTCAGAAAAATGTCTACTTAAAATTTTTTATGCTTGTAAGGATAATGACCTAATAATATAAAGAATGATAAAAAAAAAAAACTGTCAACTTCAAAACCAAAATTGACCTTCTTAAAATACTGTTTCATTTGACTATCTTGGAACCATGATACCCTGCGAGGGAAGGAACCAATCTCTACAAATAAGCACAGTTAGGATCATTTAGCTAGGGACGTTTTGCTCCTTCAAACTTCAAATTCCATGACTGACTAAAGATTTGTGAACTGACGAAGGTGTCTACCTGCAGGGTGTTTGCTTTGCTCCGATGGTTGACATTTGTGTTCTGTTCTCTTTCAAGTTTCAGCTATAATATCCCACTGACTCTCATAGCTAAACATGGTTACACAAGTTAGGTCAGCTGATCATAGGATGAGAATGGATATCAACAGAAGGATTGCAACGAGTACATATTTGCTTAGTTGTAGAGGTATATTTTAGTTTACTGTTTATTTGAGGAAATTTCCAAGATGGAATTTAGACTATGAAATATTTTGCTTTCACATTTCTTAAAAGCAGGGGTATGTAGGCATTCTTTACATATTGCATTCTATACATAAGCAGCGTGGCTTAGTGGAAAGAGCACAGGTTTGGGAGTCAGAGGTTGTGAATTCTAATCCCATCTCCACCATTTATCAGCTGTGTGACTTTGGGCAAGTCACTTAACTTCTCTGTGCCTCAGTTACCTCATCTGTAAAATGGGGATGAAGACTGTGAGCCCCACGTGGGACAACCTGATTCCCCTGTGTTTACCCCAGCGCTTAGAACAGTGCTCTGCACATAGTAAGCGCTTAACAAATACCAACATTATTATTATTATTATTATCTGTAAAATGGGGATTAAGCCTGTGAGCCTCACATGGGACAAACTGATTACTTTGTCTATACCCCAGTGCTTAGGACTGTGCTTGGCACATAGTAAGTGCTTAACAAATACCATTATTATTATTATATTTGCTTCATTTTGTGTCATCTTTGTTCTTCCTCCTTCTCCTCTGTCTCCCCTACTAGCTCGTATGCCTTGAGAGGGTGGGAGGATTGTCTCTTCCTACTGATGCACTCTTCTGAATGCTGAGTACAGTTCTTTGTACTCATTAGGTGCTCAATGAATAACGTTGATTGATTTCCTCCTTACAGGCTGCTTTTAACATTGCAGATGAAGAACTGTTAGGCAGAAAATAATAGTCCCAGAAAATCCAAATTCATGGAACTGGAGTGTGTCCAAACATTAGGATTTAAGCCTCTCCAGTAGTTCCGGGTATAAATTGTAAATCTGTATATTCACTGATATTTCTTTAAAGGAAGTTGTGTTTCAAGTAGTTTTTTATGGTATTTATTAAGCACTTACTATTCCTAAGCACTGTACTAAGCGCTGGAGTAGTTACAAGCTAATCAGGTTGGACACAGTCCATGACCCACGTGGAGCTCACATCTTAAGCCCTGTTTTTTAGAGGAGGTAACTGAGGCATCCCCAGGATCGCAGCTGAAGAGTTTCCAGTACTCCACCAGTCACAACTACAGGAGGGAGAGTAGAGCAGAGACATATCCATTCCATTCCTAGCTTGGGCAGTAGCTAGTGAGTGGAATGCAATCTGCTACAAGTCAAAACTCACCTGTGCTGGGCAGCAGCGGCAAGGGAGAGAATCAAGGGTGGGGACTTAAGTACTGCGTGGAAGGAGGAAGTGTTAAACCACTTCCGTATTTTTACCAAGAAAACTCTCTGGACCCACTACCAGAACGATTGCAGATGGAGGTGGGGAGTTCTGGGAGAGATGTGACTATGGCGTTGCTATGGGTCGGACACGACTCAACAGCATAAGACAACAAAACTGAGCCAGAGGTAAGTGAAGTGACTTGCCCAAAGTCACACAGCAGAGAGGTGGTGGAGCAGAGACTAGAATCCAGGCCCGTGCTTATTCATTATTTTAAAATTGGAAAATGTCCCAAATAGTCTACTTTTATCTGAACCGTGAAAGTCCAATATATCTGAAAGCGCTTGACTTACCTAGGTGTTTCCAGCAGGCTGGCTTTTAGTTCTCATCAATCCAAAATGCCTCTAAATCCCACCCTATCCTTAGGAATTAATTTTTGAGATTTCTGCAGATAATAATGTTGGTATTTGTTAAGCGCTTACTATGTGCAGAGCACTGTTCTAAGAGCTGGGGTAGACACAGGGGAATCAGGGTTCGATTATTATGTCATGTCATGGGTTATTATGTCATGGGTTCGAATGCTGACTCTGCCTCTTGTCAGCTGTGTGACTGTGGGCAAGTCACTTCACTTCTCTGTGCCTCAGTTCCCTCATCTGTAAAATGGGGATTAAGACTGTGAGCCTCAAGTGGGATGGATAATCTGATTACCCTGTTTCTACCCCACCACTTAGAACAGTGTTCAGCATCTAGTAAGCGCTTAACAAAAACCAACATTATTATTATTATTATTATTATCAGGGCTCAGTAAGAGGATATTGATAATAATGCCTTGCTCAAAATGAGACTCCTGCCACCTGAACAGAGTCATGGAGAAACAGGCAGGTAAGAGACAGAGGGACAGGCAGAAAATACAAGCAACATGGCCTCGTGGAATGGGCACGGGCATGGGAGTCAAAAGGACCTGGGTCTTGATCCTAGTTCTGCCCCTTTTCTGCAGCGTGACCTTGGCCAAGTCAGTTAACAGCTTTCTGCATATCTATTTATGTCCATATACTGCTGAATATTAATTTCATTGTTTTACTCACTGTTCGAGATCAATCAGATAAATTTCATCACTCCAAATATACACGTTTGTCCGTTAGTAATATCTTCTTTATTTGCTTATCTGAGTGATTATATTACATCAGTGAGCAGCATCATTTTGGGCTAGCAACGGTTCCTCATATGAGGAAGGTCTTAGCATACCTTTGGCATGAATACCTTTTCCGGAGTGGCTTCCTGGAACTCTATTTCCAATTAATGAAGATTAATTTTAGTCACTCTCTGCTGTCTCGATGCTTCCTTGAAATATTTTTTAAAACTTTAATCCCTAAATAAAATCTGAGACTTTAGTTTTGCTACAGAAGATGTTTTATAATTTGACCTCACTCTGAGTGATCTATTTTTATTGTGACCTGGTTATGTTTGCCCAAGAACTGTGATTATAAATATGGAATGGTTTGAATTATGGCTATCCATATGTAAACATGTTTTAAAATTGATACCTAGCCTCAGCACACAAATGAACCAGATCTAAAGTGTGCTATTTTGACTCCGCTAACCACACTTTAACCATTTCTATATGAGTTGTGAGGAATTACATATTGGCACCTATAAGTTTTTAAGAAGTAAATTGGGTAAAATTAAGCCCAGACACATATTAACAGCTGTGGTATTTGTTCAGTATTTACAAGAAAAGCAGCGTGGCTCAGTGGAAAGAGTCTGGGCTTGAGAAGTAGCGTGGCTCAGTGGAAAGGGCCCGGGCTTGGGAGTCAGAGGTCATGGGTTCGAATCCTGGATCTTCCACTTGTCAGCTGTGTGACTGTGGTCAAGTCACTTAACTCCTTTGTGCCTCAGTTCCCTCATCTGTAAAATGGGGATGAAGTCTGTGAGCCGCACATAGGACAACCTGATTCCCCTGTATCTACCCCAGTGCTTAGAACAGTGCTTTGCACGTAGTAAGCGCTTAACAAATGCCAACATTATTATTATTGGGAGTCAGAGGTCATGGGTTCGAATCCCGACTCCGCCGCTTGCCAGCTGTGTGACTTTGGGCCAGTCACTTAACTTCTCTGTGCCTTAGTTACCTCATCTGTAAAATGGGGATTAAAACTGTGAGCCTCACGTGGGACAACCTCGTCACCTTGTATCCCCCCAGTGCTTAGAACAGTGCTTTGCACATAGTAAGCGCTTAACAAATACCACCATTATTATTACTATGTGCCAAGAACTGGAGTAGATACAAGGTAATCAGGTCCCACAGCCTAAGTAGGAAGGAGAACGGGTATTGAATCCCCATTTTTGCAAATGAGGGAACTGAGGCACGGAGAAGTTAAGTGACCCAACAGCAGATTGGTGGTGGAGCAGGAACTAGAACCCAGATCCTCTGACTCCCGTGCCCGTGCCCTTTCCACTAGGCCATGCTGCTTCCTTTTGGCTCTGCTCACTCAGCTCTGCAATAGAGACCAGAAGACTGCCAAGCTATTTTGTGAAGGACAGAGGAAATGAAAGCCGAGGAATTAAGAGAGGCGGGAAACTGGGCTAATTTTTTCCTCACCCGCCCTTAAAGTAAACCCCAACCAATATTCTAAATCATTTATTGGGTGTTGGGCATTATATCCAAGCCTAAAGCAAGTGTAGTTTGGGAAACCCCTGGATGATGGGATTGGCTTGGAGTTGACACCTAGGCAGTGATTGCTGAATAAGATGGACACCAAGAGGAACCAGAGCTGGAGTGGCGATAAGAAAGAAGGGGGACAATAGGAGAATGGATATGTCTATCTATCTATGTATTATCTATCCACCATCTATCTATCTTACTGCCAACCACTTCCTCACACACATCCTCCCCCTAGCCTGGAACTCCCTCCTGCTCCACATATACAGCAGACCACCACTCTCCCCATCTTCAAAACATTATTAAGGTGACATCACCTCCAAGAGGCCTTCCCCAATTAAGCCCTCTTTTCCCCAGCTTGCTCTCCCTTCTGTGTCATCTAAGCACTTGGATCTGTGCCTCACCCCCAACCCCATAGCCCTTACATCACACCTTTAAATGACATATTATAGGTTATACATTCCCAGTGACATCTGTCCCCACCTCTTTACCGTAAGATCATTTTGGTGTGTCTCTGGTGTGTCATACTCACCCAAGTACTTAGTAGTGCTGTGCACATAGTAAGCACTCGATAAATAGCGTTGATTGATTGATTGATTGATGGACCTGGGACCAGAAAGACTGGACCCTGAGAATTAGAGCCATCAAACCTGGATGGGGAGGAGGGGAGAAGAGGTACAGAGCTGGCATCTGGAGCCAGTCCAGACCCAGAGGGAGCAGGGATCACCGGGAATAGTGCAGTCCCTACTATGGGAGGAAGGAAGGGAGGGAGGGAGGGAGGGAGGGAGGCAAGGAGGGAGAGAGGGAGGGAGGGAAATCCAGGGCCCTGACTTCTCGAGATTTAGGGTATTTCCTCCAGGCCCTCCCAGTCCTGTCCCCCGCCTCACCCTGCACGTCCTTCATCCCTCCAGAGCTGGAACTCCTCAGGGGCTATCTCTGAGGGAGTTGGGCGGGAGCAGGGGGGTGGGGGTGGGGGAGAGCAGGCCCGGGGGAAGAGTGAAGCTGGCTAGGGGCTATCTCCCTTGCTAGCTGGGAGGGCTTCGAGGTCAGGTCCTTTCCCTAGAGACTGGTCTTGGGGGGGAGCAACCCTCACCTCTCCTGACCTCCTGCCCTGGTTGCGGGCGGGAGGCGGCCGAGTGACCCTCCACGGAAAGAGGGTCACGGGCTGGGGAGTCCAGGGACGCCGGACGTGGGTTCTCAGATCGGCCCCGCCCCTGTCGGCCGGGTGACCTTGGGCCAGTCATTATTTTCCTTCCCTGGGCCTCAGTGACCCCCATCGGTCCAATGGGGATGAAGACGGTGAGTCCCCCATGGGACCGGTCTGAATCCGGTGTGCCTCTCCCAACGCTGAGACACAATGTGGGGCACCTAGGAAGGGCTTCAGCATGACCCCAATCATCCGGGCTCTTGAGTGAGCGTAAGGCTTTTAGGCATCCATCTCCGATGGATCCCCCGCCACGCAAACAGCCTCTCTCTGTGCCCGTGGTGGCCGTTCTCCGAGACCCTTGGCTCTCGCCATCGGGCCACGGTATTTTGGGGGTGCTGAGGATGGGCAGAGCCCCATCCTATGGGCCGGGAAGGGGACCGTGCCCCAGAAGGGGCCGACCCATCGCCCACGGCTTGGACTCCCCCTCCGTCTCCCTGGCTCCCCTTTTTGGCTCTCGTGATGGGGGTCTCCCCGCCTCCTCCTTGCCGATGGGCTTGTCTTCTCCCTGCTCCCCAGACTCCTCCCCTTTGCCGCTTAGAGGTCCACCCTCCGAGGAAGGCGCTGGTCCCAGAGGAGGCTCTCCCGGTCCGCCAAGGATTGGACTCGCGGGGTCTGTCCCTAAGGGCTGGGATGGAACTCTTTCCGGGCTTAGTGGCGGGGGAGGAGAAGGGGGGGACGAGGTGCAGGGGTGAGGTGCAAGGGGAAACCCAGGGAGTGTGTCTGGGGAGCTCACTCTTGCCTCTTTCCCCAGGCCAGAAACCCAGTGGGGCGCGCTGGGGGTTCCCTGGCCATCTTGGGCAAGGTGGAGGATGCTGCCCCTCTGCGGGGCCACCCCGGGCTTCCAGGAGCCGAGTCGAGTGAGGAGCTCCACGTGAGTCATTGGGGAGGCGGGGGGAGGACCCTTGAAGTAGCTCTCGTCATCGTCACCAGTGAAGGATCCCAGACCAAGCTGCTGGAAAGCCAGTCCCTGGAGGAAAAGTCTTCCTCCTCCCTTCCCCCAGACCAGAAGGAGGAGGAGGATTCTTCTCAGGAGCCTTCAAGAGAGGACAGACGGGTCACCCTATTTTTCCTCTATTTTTCCCTAACCTTTTCCCCAGGCGTAACCTTTTCCACTATCCAAACCTTTTCCCCTAGCCAAACCTTTTCCTCTACTGTAACCTTCACCCTTGGTCTAACCTTTTCCCCTGCCCTGACCTTTTCCTCGGGTCTAACCTTTTCCCCTGGTCTAACCTTTTGCCTGGGTCTGACCTTTTACCCTGGTCTAACCTCTTCCCCCAGCCAAACCTTTTCTCCTGGCCTAACCTTTTCCCCTGGCTTAACCATTTCCTCGGGTTTGACCTTTTCCCCTGGTCTAACCATTTCCCCGGGTCTGACCTTTTCCCCTGGGCTAACCTCTTCCCCTAGTCAAACCTTTTCTCCTGGCCTAACCTTTTTCCCTGGTCTAACATTTTCCCCTAGCCAAACCTTTTCCCCTACTGTAACCTTCACCCTTGGCCTAACCTTTTGCCCTGGCCTGACCTTTTCCCCGGGTCTAAACCTTTTCCCCGGCCTAACCTTTTCCTCTGGTCTAACCTTTTCCCCCAGCCAACCTTTTCCCCTGGTCTAACCTTTTCCTCGGGTGTGACCTTTTTCCCTTGCCTAACCTTTTCCCCTAGCCAAACCTTTTCCCCCTGCCAAAACTTTTCTCCTGGCCTAACCTTTTTACCTGGTTTAACCTTTTCCTCGGAACTGACCTTTTCCCCTTCCCTAACCTTTTCCCCTAGCCAAACCTTTTCTCTTGGCCTAATCTTTTTCCCAGGTCTAACCTTTTCCCCCAGCCAAACCTTTTCTCCTGGCCTAACCTTTTTCCCAGGTCTAACCTTGTCCCCCAGCCAAACCTTTAGTCCTGGCCAACCTTTTTCCCTGGCCTAACCTTTTCCCATAGCCAAACCTTTTCTCCTGGCCTAAACCTTTCCTGTAGTCTAACCTATTCCTCGGGTCTGACCTTTTTCCAAGGCCTAAACCTTTCCCCTAGCCAAACCTTTTCTCCTGGCCTAACATTTTTCCAAGGCCTAACCTTTTCCCCTAGCCAAACCTTTTCTCCTGGCCTAGGCTTTTCCCCTAGCCAAACTTTTTCTCCTCCTGGACTAACCTTTTTCCCAGGCCTAACCTTTTCCCCTAGGTAAAGCTTTTCTCCAGGCCTAACCTTTTCCCCTGGTCTAACCTTTTTCCTGGGTTTGACCTTTTTACCTGGCCTAACCTTTTACCCTATCCAAACCTTTTCACCTGGCCTAACCTTTTCCCCTATCCATACCTTTTCCCCTAGCCAAACCTTTTTCCCTGGCCTAACCTATACCCCTGGTCTAACCTTTACCCCGGGTCTGACCTTTTCCCCTGGCCTAACCTCTTCACCTAGCCTAATCTTTTCCCCAGGCCTAACATTTTCCATTAGCCAATCCTTTTCCCCTAGCCAAACCTTTTATCCTACTGTAACCTTCACCCTTGGCCTAACCTTTTTACCTGGCCTAACCTTTTCTTCGGGTCTGACCTTTTCCCTCAGCCAAACCTTTTCTCCTGGGCAAACCTTTTACCCTGGTCTAACCTTTTCCCTGGGTCTGACCTTTTTCCCTGGCCTAACTTTTTCCCCTAGCTAAACCTTTTCTTCTGGCCTCACCTTTTCCACTAGTCTAACCTTTTCACCGGGTTTGACCTTTTTCCCTGGCCTAACTTTTTCCCCTAGCTAAACCTTTTCTTCTGGCCTCACCTTTTCCACTAGTCTAACCTTTTCACCGGGTTTGACCTTTTTCCCTGGCCTAACCTTTTCCCCTATCCAAACTTTTTCTCCTGGCCTAACCTTTTTCCCTGGCCTAACCTTTTCCCCTGGACAAACCTTTTCTCCTGGCCTAACCTTTTCCCCTGGTCTAACCTTTTTCCCGGGTTTGACCTTTTTCCCTGGCCTAACCTCTTCCCCCAGCCAAACCTTTTTTCCTGGCCGACCTTTTTCCCTGGCCTAACCTTTTCTCCTGGCCTTAACTTTTCCCCTAGTCTAACCTTTTCCCCGGTTCTGACCTTTATCCCTGGCCTAACCTTTTCCCCCAGCTAAACCTTTTCTCCTGGCCTAACCCTTCCCCCTGGTCTAACCTTTTCCCCTTGCCAAACCTTTTCTCCTAACCTTTTCCCCTGGTCTAATCTTTTCCCCCAGCCAAACCTTTGCTCCTGGCCTAACTTTTTTACCTGGCCTAACCTTTTCCCCCAGCCATACCTTTGCTCCTGGCCTAACTTTTTTACCTGGCCTAACCTTTTCCCCCAGCCAAACCTTTTCTCCTGGTCTAAACTTTTCCCCGGGTGTGACCTTTTCCCCTGGCCTAACCTTTTCCCCAGACCTATCCTTTTCCAAACCTTTCCCCCTAGCCAAACCTTTTCCCCTACTGTAACCTTCATCCTTGTCCTATCCTTTTCCCCTAGCCTGACCTTTTCCCCGGGTCTAACCCTTTTCCCCAGCCTAACCTTTTCCTCTGGTGTAACCTTTTCCCTGGGTCTGATGTTTTCCCCTGGCCTAACCTTTTCCCCGGGTCTGACCTTTTCCCCCAACCAAACCTTTTCCCCTGGTCTAACCTTTTCCCCGGGTCTGACCTTTTTCTCTTTTCTCCTGGCATAACCTTTTTCCCTGGCCTAACGTTTTCCCCCGGCCAAACCTTTTCTCCTGGCCTAACCTTTTCACCTGGTTTAACCTTTTCCTCGGGTGTGACCTTTTTCCCTTGCCTAACCTTTTCCCCCAGCTAAACCTTTTCTCCTGGCCTAAACTTTTTCCCTGATATAACGTTTTCCCCTAGCCAAACCTTTTCTCCTGGCCTCACCTTTTTGCCAGGTCTAGTCTTTTCCCCCAGCCAAACCTTTTCTCCTGGCCTAACCTTTTCCCCGGTCTCTAACTGGGGAATGAAGGAGAATGAAGATGGGGCTGCCAGTATTGGTACAGAGGCTGACTCAAATTGAGGCTGAGGTTCGGTGTGGGGAACCTGTCCTGTTTGACCCATCTAGAGAATTAAGGGCTCAGGTGGTTCTCAGTCCCATAGTCAAGTCTGCAGGGTCAACTGAAGGGACCAGTTTGGACCTAGCATGGCGGCTTCTGGGAGTGTAGTTTCAGGAGCAGGACAGGGTGGCATCCGTGTGTCCACCCCATTCCTCTCTGAGGAGCGGAGTTGCGCGGACTCCCATCGAAGACCATTTCAACAGGGGTGTGGTGGGGCGGAGCGGCACTGGCGTGACTTGTAATAGACATTGGACTGGGTGTTCTGGACCTCCAGTCCCTGGAGAATGAGCCTTTACTGGGGTTCTGAGGAGGGGGCAGTTAAGTATTGATAGAGCAGAGGGCTGCAGTCAGCTTAGCTGTGGTGGTCAGTGTTTTGGGGCAGGGAGGGGGAAAAGAGTGACCAAAAGGGGAAAAAAAAACAACCTAGACTGCCATCTCTTACCACTCATTCATTCAGTCTTTTTAATTGAGCATTTACTGTGTGCAGAGCACTGTATTAAGTGGTTGTGAAAGTACAATACAGCAATAAAGAGACAATCCCTGCTCACTAGAAGCTCACAGTCTAGAATGGGAAGGCAGACATCCATACAAACAGACATCACTATAAAGAAATAAAATTGCAGATAGATACATAAGTGCTGAGGGGAAGGAGGAAGAGCAGAGGGAACCAGTCAGGGAGATGCAGAAGGGAGTGGGAGATGAGGAAAAGTGGGGCTGGGAAGGCCCCCTGAAGGAGATGTTCCTTCAGTAAGGGTTTGAAGGGTGGGGGGAGAGTAATCATCCGGCAGATTTGAGGAGGGTGGGCATTCCAGGTCAGCGGGCCAGTGGTCAGCAGCAAGACAGGAGAGGTGGAGGGCACAGTGAGAAGGTTAGCACCAGAAGAGTGAAGTTCCGGTCTGGGTTGGAGACAGAGAAATGTGATGTGAGGAACGAGGGGACGTGGTGATGGAGAGCTTTGAAGCCAGTGGTGACGAGTTTTGTTTGATATGGAGGTGGATAGGCAACCCCTGGAGACTTTTGAGGGGGCGGGGGGTGGGCGGGGGTGGGGGCTGACATGTCCTGTAGGTTTCTGTAGAAAGATGATCCAAGCAACGGAGTTAAGTATGGACTGGAGTGGGGAGAGGCAGGAGGTTGGGAGGTCAGAAAGGAGGCTGATGCAGTAATCTAGGTTGGATAGGATGAGTGACTGCGTTAATTTGGTAGCAGTTTAGGTGGAGAGGAAAGGGCAGACTTTAGTGATGCTGTGAAGGGGAGAAGTGATGCTCCTGGAGACTGAAGTGTTGGGCAACAGATAAGAATGTCAGAGGGCAGGATGGGGCAACCTGGCCCCTCAGGCTCACGAATCCATGTGTGTTTTCCAAGGCCAGTTTCCTCAACCCCAAATGGGTTTCACCCAAGACTGGTGGAGAATCTCCCGTGACAATTCAATTTTGTGCCAGCAATGCTCCAGACTTTCTCTACCAGGCACCCAAAGGAGGTTTGGGTGGTGAGCCCAATTTTTGCCCACACCATTACCAGCTCCATGCCTTCTCAGATCAGAGACAGAAAGAAGCCCCATAGAGCTCAGCTCGGGATAGGATATCCAAGGGCGTAATCTGACCTGCTATTTCTCTCCAAATAGATGGAGAAGCAGCAGGGTATAGTGGAGAAGGCACGGGCCTTGGAGTCAGAAGGTCATGAGTTCTAATCCGGCTGTGCTGCTTGTCTGCTGTGGGTGGCCTTTGGCAAGTCACTTCACTTCTCTGTGCCTCGGGTTCCTCATAGGTAATAATAATAATAATGTTGGTTATTTGTTAAGCGCTTACAATGTGCCGAGCACTGTTCTAAGCTCTGGGGTAGACAGAGGGGAATCAGGTTGTCCCACGTGGGGGTCACAGTCTTAATCCCCATTTTACAGATGAGGTAACTGAGGCACCGAGAAGTTAAGTGACTTGCCCAAAGTCACACAGCTGACAAGTGGCAGAGCCGGGTTTCAAACCCATGACTTCTGACTCCAAAGCCCGTGCTCTTTCCAGTGAGCCACGCTGTATCCACTCCAGCGCTTAGTACAGTGCCTGGCACCCAGAAAGCACTTCACAGATACCAGATGAAAGATACCATTCAATTCATGGCCCTGGCTTTGAGGACCATCCCCTTGCAGTGTGGGCACACTCTAGTCAATCCCCAGACTTGTCCCACCAGTGAGAGATTAAACGGTGGACGATGTTGCCACCACAAAAGGAAGGATTTAAGGGGGAGCGGTGGTGAGGGGGGTGTGGTGTCCAGAGTGTCTGTGTGTGTACCCACTTCCTTCTTTTCTGGTCTGGTATGGGCAGGGATTTTCTCTCTTTGTTGCTGAATTGTACTTGCTAAGCACTCAGTAGGGGCTTCTGCACACAGTCAGTGCTCAATAAATCCGAATGAAAGAATGAATGGTGTCCTTTAGCCTCCATCCTGAGTTTTTGTAGGGAGCATAAGGTAGGGTACTGCAGGTAGTATCACTCTCCTGTTTAGTCTGCCAATGCACTGGAACCTTCTTGCTCTTGAAGTCCAGGCCTCTCCCAGGTTGGGACTGTGGGAATCCAAAGGCACGGGTAGGTAACAGTAGAGAAGCCTGGGCATATGTGGTGGTCCTCTCAGACCTGTTGAGAAGTAACTTGATTGGGGGGGGGTGTCTTTGTTTTGGAGAAACTGCATTGGTTTGCATCTCCATCCGTTTCCTTCTCAACTTAGAGGAGCACCGTCAGACCACTCTCTGCAGAGTGCTGCTGGAGGGAATGTATGTACTAGGACCACCTCGACGATCTCATAGCTGGTGCGAAGGAATTAAACTTTACCTGTCTTCTGCTCAGCTACAACGATCCCCTCCCTGAATGACTCCCATGCCTATTGCTTTCACCATCTATCCTAGACTTTTAACTCCTGCCTTAAATCCCCAGTGCCCCAACTCCCTTCTTGTCACCAAGGCAACTGCCAGTGCTTAACAAACTCTTCATGTAGGAAGTATGAGTCGATACTATCACTACTAAAAAAGAGTCCTCATTCTCCGTCATGTCTTTCTTGTCCTCTCAGCTGCGGGTGACAATGTGGACACCCTCCCCCCCCCCCCGCCCTGTTTCCCTGTGAACTCTATGTCCTCTCAATTTCCCCTTCACAGCCCCCTCCTGGTTTTCCTTCTTGGGCTTTTCTTTCTTCCTCTTCCTCTGACACTTCCTGTGGGTAACCCCCCTGGTTGGATCCTCTTCTATTCTGCTCTTCCCACTCCCTTAGGCATCAGATGGTCCCCTAGATACCCACTACCTACCCTCATTCTTCTCTCCCTATGACTCAGCCCACCCAGTTTACTCTTGAGGTGAGCTCCTCATCGTGCCTCTCTCTCTCTCTCTCTGTGTCTCTCATCTCCCATTATGCTCTCTCTTACTCTTCCTTTGACCCTCTAACTCCTCCCCAACCTTCTCATGTGGCAGACCAGTGTCTTCGATCTATAAGGATCTTCTGAGATGACATCTCCTCCAGGAGGCAGTGTGTGATTCACTTTTCATCCTTTCACCCTATTTACCCCCCCAAAATTGCCACTTCATTGTTTTCAGCAGTTCAAGAGCTGGGCATTCACTAATCCTAATCCCCTTTGGCACCTTGACATTCGAAGCACCAGTAGAAAGAAGTCTTAGAATATGGCGGGTACCTACTTGCCCTGCTAAAAGGTAATCTCCCGAAAGGCAGGGACCGTGTCTCCTTCTTATACTGTACCCTTCTAAATACTTAATAGTTAGCAAATTCTGTGTGTCGTGTGCAGGATGGACTAAAAGATCTGTAAGCAATCCAAGCATCATTTGGGGCTAGGATCCACCATTCCCGATGTACAAGGGTCAGGGTCTATAGAGAAACATCTGTCTCTCCCCTGGGGTGGACACTTCCTTATCCAAGTGGCCAGAGGAGATCCAGAGAGCAAAGGTGTCCTGAGGCCTATCTGGAAAAAAGAGGAAGGTCCCCCAAGAACTTGTCTTAACTTGGTTAGCTCAAGTGATGGTAGAGACCCCTCCCCTGTGCCCCCTAAAATCATGCCTGTCATTTGGGTGTTCCTTTTTGACCAACCATCGCTTGTGTTCACAGGGGAGCTGAGATGAGGGAAGGCGCCCAAAGAATGGATTAGGTCATGACGGACCACTCGCCCGCCATTCCACTGGACACGCCCCGCTCGAGTTCTCCACGGCCACGAGGCTGTTGACCGTGCAGCGTGGGTGCTGGCTGGCTGGCTCCCTGGGCTTCTCCAGAGACTGAGTTAAGACCAATCCCTCAACCCCAATCCAACAATGCCAATTCCTTGAGGTGAAATATTGTGTCGCCAGGGCCTATCTGCTGCTTCCTCCAGAAAGCAATGGGTTTGTTGGAGATAAGTGTTTGCATCGTGGGGTTGACTTTGAGGTGTGAGGGTGATGTTCATTCATTGCAGTATATTTATTGAGCACTTACTGTGTTCAGAGCACTAGACTGAGGGCTTGGGAGAGTAGAGTATCCCAATAAACAGACCCATTTCATGCCCACAGTGAGCTTACAGTCTAGTGGGGGAGACAGACATTGATATAAGTGGGGATCAGAGGAGAGACAAAGAAAGGGAGCAAGTCAGG
Organism: Ornithorhynchus anatinus; assembly: GCF_004115215.2. Lineage (NCBI taxonomy): Eukaryota > Metazoa > Chordata > Mammalia > Monotremata > Ornithorhynchidae > Ornithorhynchus > Ornithorhynchus anatinus. Next base: position 17,643,988 of record NC_041745.1, on the reverse strand, counting down.
GTGACAAATAGGTGCTAGACTGGGGGGAGCTCCTCTTACGCAGCCCCGAGGCCGGTCCTGGATCTCGGCTCCTTATAGGGAATAGATTCCGCTGACTCGACCGTGGGCCGGAGGAGGGCCAGTGCCCTTAAATCTATAGATGGGTCAAAGCTACCTTAGTCCACAGTCTAGTCTTCGGCATCGGCCAGCACAGAACTCTGGTGCCCAGAAAAAGGAGCCCCTTGGTGCCGATGGTGGCGAAGGCCTGGGGAGAAAGAGGACCCAGCATCAAGAATGGGTCAATTTGCCATGTCAGGTTTTGTGGGTCTGTGCGTGGCCCATGACTTGTGGAGAAGAATATTATAGGGAATCTAGGCTGAGACCAAAACAGTGTGGGGCTGCTGGAAGAGAAACAGTTGTTCATGGAAACTGCACTGTGAGTGCAACTAGTTTCCTCACCTGAAAGCAATGGAGTGATTGTTTGAGTGAGACTCATGTGGGGTGCAGGGTCCTTTTGGTGTCAAGAAGAGGTAAAATGAGAACTGCAAGGAGCTTCTAAAGCCTCCACCTGACCCAAGGAGGCAGAAAAGTTTGCTCCAAAGCCCTTCAGGATTTTGTGAAACTCATAATGATGATAATAATAATATTTGTTAAGCACTTACTATGTGCCAGGCACTATACTAAGCATGAGAGTGGCTGCAAGCAAATGGAGTTGAACACAGTCCCTGTCCCACATGGGGCTCTCAGTCTTAATCCCCATTTTACAGGTGAGGTAACTGGGGCACAGAGAAGTGAAGTGACTTGTCCAAGGTAAAACAGCACACAAGTAGCAGGGCTGGGCTTGATACCCAGATCCTTCTGACTCCCAGGCCTTTACTCTCTCTAGTAGACCATGCTGCTTCTAGACAGGTCATTAACATGCTCTTTCCCCTTCCTTTCCCCCATGCCCCAACCAGGTCTGTGACCCATCAGCTAGGATGCAAACAGGAGTCCAACAGCACCAACCCCTGGAAATACACAGCTCGGCATAGGATGACTCGAGGGAGAATCTGACCGGCTATTACTCGGCTAGCAGAGGCTGCTCAACAGCTCGTCCTGGCCTTGAGAACCATTCCCTTGCAGTGTGGGTCCAGTCAAATCAATTCTCAGATTTCCCCCACCCTGGAAAGATGGGGTAATAGGCTCTGCTGCCACCAAAAAGTGAAGGTTTGGCTTATGTGTGTGTGTGTGTATGAGAGAGAGAGAGAGAGAGAGAGAGAAAGATGGGCTTAGTTTGGGGGCTAGAATAATGAGACAGGGGCTGCCGATCTTGGTACGGAGCCTGGCTCCAGAAGCTGAGGCTCTGGGCAGGAAACTGCTTCTGTCGGACATGACCATGGGGCCGAAAAGACCGGGGGCCTTACTTCTATAGGTGGGTCAAATCTCTCTGTGCCCATAGTCCTGAATGTGGGTCACCTTGCACATCCTCCGACCCTAGAGAAGGGAAGAAGAAGAACAGAGACTGAGGCTCTGCACAAGGATTTGATCTTGTTTGAGTTAATTATGGGATTGAGAAACCCAGGGCCTTTAATTCTAGAGATGGGTCAAACCCTGTTTGCCCACAGTCCCGTCTGCAGAGTGAACCGATACAAGATGGGCTCCCGGAGAAGGTACTTGTCTGCGCCTGCCCATGGTGGCTTCTGGGAGTGTAGGGTCAGGGCCGGGATAGATGACATCAATGTCTCCACTCCATTTCTCTTTCAAAAGCAGAGGCATGCGGACTCCCGTCTGGGACCATGTCAACAGCGGTGAGGTGTGGCGGAACAAAGCGGGCAGGCTTCACACTAAAAATGGACATGTATAGTTGTTCTGGACCTCCAGGCCCTGAAGAATGAGGCCTTGCTGGGATTCTGGGGAGGGGGCAGCTAATGATTAATAGGACAGAGTATTATAGTCAGCTTAACTGTGGTGGTCAGTGTTTTGCGGGGGGGGGACGGGGGACGGGGGGAGAGTGTTTTTTGCCTTGCCCAAATCCCCCCCACTCCCCCTGCCCAAATTCAGATTGTCTGCAATCTCCTATCCCTCCATCTGCAGGTGTAAGAACTCATTCTCCTGGAGACTGATGTGTTTGGCAGCAGATGAAGATCTCCAAGGGCAGTATGGGGAAACCCAGATGCTCAGGCTCACGAATCCCAGGCCAGTTTCCTCAACCCCAGTTGGTTTTCAGCCAGAACGGGTGGAGAGGCTCCACTAACAGTTGCTCCTGGGTCTTCTGCCTGGCACTCAGAGGAGATTTGGGATGAGTCCCAAGATTTTTCCACACCCTTGCCACCTCCATGTCTTGCTGGTACAGACACAGAAAGTGGCCCACAATGCATAGTTTGAGGTAGGAGAGCCAAGGGAGGAATCTGACCAGCTCTTTCTCTCCAGAGAGAATGTATCCTCCTGGCCTGTATCCCCCTGGCCTTGGGTACCGTCCCCTTGCAGTGTGGGCTCAGTCGAGTCAATCCCTCGGCTTGCCCCACCAGGGAGGATTGAACAGTGGGGACCATGTTGCCACCATAAAGGAAAGGAGTTTGTGTCTGCATGAGCATGTGTGTGTGTGTGAGAGAGAGAGAGAGAGAGAGAGAGAATAATGGGGCTAGCTTTTGGGGAAGGATAGTGAGGAGAAGGCTACCTCTCTCGATATGGAGGCTGGTTATGGAACTAGGCCTGGGGCTCTCTGCAGGGAAGCAGTTTTGTCCAACTTGCCTGTGGGACAGAGAAGATCTTAGGCCCTTAATTCTATAGTTGAGTCAAATTTCTCTGCAACCACTGTCCTGTCTTTAGGGTTAACCTGCACACCCCAAGGCCCTGGAGGAGGCACCCGTCTAGGCTCTCAAAGTGCAGGGAAGACTATCAGTGTATCTACCCCATTCTTCTCTGAAAAGCAGAGTTAGTAGACTGAGTCGTCACAGGTGCACACAGGGTACGTGGAGTGCCGGCATGGTACTCAAAACTGAATTTTATCCAGTTTGGGTTGAACCCGAAGTCCCTGGCGTACAAACTCCTCCTGGACTAGCAGATGAGTATTAGTAGGTTGGAGTTTTTCCTTCGGCTTAGATGTGATGATTGTGTCTGTAGATCTCACCTTTTCTGGTGTAGGGGTCATGGGGAGGAGGGAGAGTGGAATATTTTCCCACAGAACCAGCTGTCTGACATTCCTACCCTTCTCTCTCCAGCTTTGAGACCGTCGATTCTCCAAGAGAAGTGAGCGTGCGGTGATGTAGCTGTGGTTCTCGGCTCTGGACGGAGGGCAAGGTCAGAAAAACAAACCTTCAACATCACTAGCGCGGCCGTCCTCTGCTGACGTAACGTAATAACATCGGCCGGGACCGGCAGACGAGCTGCACTGATAACTCAGTTCCCTCGGACAGACACTCCCGGTCACGTACCGTTTTGCCCGACGTGACCTCGGCAGGAAGTCCCCCCAGGTTGCGTGTCCAGGTGGTTCTGGAACCCGGCAGGATGTCCCACAGCCTCAAGGCCTGGAAGTGCACAGGTTGGGGTGGGAACACTTGGACTAGCTATTACACTCTCTCCAGAGGCTGCCAGTGCATTTCCCCAGGCTTGAGGACCATTCCTCCACAATTTGGTCTGTCAGGTGTATTCTTAGCCTTGCCCTGCAATTGAGATGGAGACATGGGCTGTACCGCTACCACATAGGGAAGTTATTGGCTGTGTGCATGCATGAATGACGGTGGAGCGGGTTAGCCGGGTGGGAGAACAGAAGAGTGAAGAAGCGGATGCCAATGTGGAAACGGAAGCTGGTTCTGGAAATGGGGTGTGGGGCTCCATGTGGGGCACTGGTTCCATCAGTTTTGGTTGTAGGACTGAAGATCTGGGGCCTTGAACTCTATAGAGGGATCCAAGTCCCCTGCACCTACTCAGTCCCCAAGGAAGGGACTCCTCTCCTGCCTGTTGAACATTAGGCTGATATGAGAGGATAGGGCGTGGAGGAATGTCTTTTTGGAGAAACTGCATTGTTTGAATCTCCTCCCATTTTCTTCTCAACTCGCAGGAGCACCATCAGACCCCTTATGCCACGGAGGGCTGTTGTGAAGAATCCAGGCACTAGGACCCCCTCAACCATCTCCTAGTCAGTGAGAATGCATTTAAATTGGCTCTCTCTTCTGCTCAGCAACAACGCCTCCCCTCTCTCACTGATTCCCATGCCTAATGCCCCCACTCCTCATCCTCCTGAGCTACCTCACATCTGCCCGATTTCAAAATCAGTCCCTTCAAATTTTGCCTTTGATTTCCCTTCCTTTGCACTGTCTGAACACTCTCATCCACTTTTTTTCCCTTTCTGATTACTATCTCCAACCAGACTTTCTGTGCCAAATTAATTCCTTATCCAGTGTTTCCAAACATACCCACTCTTTCCTTAGTTTTAGAGGAAAAAAAAACCAACTGTCCTTGGGCTCACGGTAGCTCACCCCCCACCCCTCTGCCACTGTTCACAGGATAGATGAGAGCGACGGCATCCAAAGAATCCATTAGGTCACGACCGATGACCTGCCAATCGATCATTCCACCGGATGCGGACCAGTCGTGGGTCTCCATATGAGGAGGATCTTCACTGTGCAGCGTGGATCCCGACTGGCTGGCTCCCTGGACCACTCAGGAGAAGCAGCGTGGCTCAGTGGAAAGAGCACGGGCTTTGGAGTCAGGGCTCATGAGTTCGAATCCCAGCTCTGCCACTTGTCGGCTGTGTGACTGTGGGCAAGTCACTTAACTTCTCCGTGCCTCAGTTCCCTCATCTGTAAAATGGGGATTAAGACTGTGAGCCCCACGTGGGACAACCTGATTCCCCTATGTCTACCCCAGCGCTTAGAACAGTGCTCGGCACATAGTAAGCGCTTAACAAATACCAACATTATTATTATTATTATAAAGTTAAGAACCATCCCTTGCCCTCAACCCAACAATGCCATTTTGGGGGGGCTAAGCTCCCTGTGTTCAAATCTCCTTGTGTTGACATTCTTGTATGTAAGTTCACCCAGCATGATCTCAGTGCCTGGAGGAAGGGATCTTCCTGTGTCTGAAAGAGGTAGCTTCTGAGGGTCTATTATCTGGAGCAGAACTGGGTGACATCATCGCGCCCACTCTGTTCATCTCTGAGGAGCAGAGCCTTGATGTTGACTGAGTCCAATTTGGCAGGGCCTGGTAGGAGAAGAGCAGTGAAGCCTGGGACTAGAAGTTGACTTGTGCAGTCATCAGATCAGCTGGAGTGGTGACTGGTTTGGGGGGCTGAGGGAGGGGAAAACAATGTTTGCCCCGCCTCTACCCCCCCGCAAAAAAAAACGTAGATTTTTTTCAGTCTCCTTCCCCTCTCCTTCTTTTGGTTCCAGTTTGGGTCCTGCAGCCTTTGCTTTGCAAGTTTGCTCCCGCCCAGCCTTTGCTTTGCAGGTTTGGCACCAAACCCGTTTAGTTCCACGTTGGGACCCGCAGCCTTTGCTTTGTAGGTTTGGCTCGCAACCCTTTTCGTCCCAGTTTGGGCCCCGCACCCTTTGCCGTGCGGCTCTGATCCCGAATCTTTTTGGTTCCGATTTGGGCCCCCTAGAGTTTGCCTTGTGGGTTTGGCCCATAACCCTTTTCGTTCAGATTTTGGCCCCGCAGCCTTTGCCTTGCGGCTTTATCCCCGAATCTCTTTGGTTTCAGTTGGGTCCCCGCAGCCTCTATCTTACAGGTTTGGTCCCCAATCCTGAAAGTTCCAGTTTAGACCCCTCAGAGTTTGCCTTTCAGGTTTCCCCTGAACCCTTTTAGCTCCTGTTTGGGCCGGGGAGCTTTAGCCTTGCAGTTTAAGCCCAGAACGCTTTTCGTTCCAGGTTGGGACCCGCAGCCTTTCCCTTGCAGATTGGGCCCGGAATGCTTTTGGTAACAGTTTGTGTCCTGCAGCCTTTCCCTTACAGGTTGAGCCCGGAATGCTTTTGGTAACAGTTTGGGTCCCTCAGCCTTTCCCTTGCAGGTTGGGCCCGGAATGCTTTTAGTAGCAGTTTGGGTCCTGCAGCCTTTGCCTTGCAGCTTTGGCCCCGATCCCTTTTGGTTCCAATTTGGGCCCCACAGCCTTTGCCTTGCAGGTTTGACCCTGAATCCTTTTGGTTCCAGTTTGGGCCCACTAGAATTGACCTTGCATGTATTGGCCCTGAACTCTTTTGGTTCCAGTTTGGGCCCCCTAGAGTTGACCTTGGATGTTTTGGCCCCGAATCCTTTTCATTCCAGTTTGGGCCCCGCGGCCTTTGCCATGCAGGTTCCCCCCTCAATCTTTGCCTTGCAGGTTTGACCCCGAACCTTTTTCATTTCAGTTTAGGTCCCCCGGAAATTGCCTTACAGACTGGGCCCTGAACCCTTTTCGTTCCAGTTTGGGCCCCCTAGAGTTTGTTTGTCCCTGAACCCTTTTCTTGCCAGTTGGGGCCCCACAGTCTTTTCCTTGCAGGTTTTGCCCCAAACCTTTCTTGTTCCTGTTTGGGCCAGGCAGCCTTTTCCTTGGAGGTTTGACACTAAATCTTTTTCCTTCCAGCTTGGGCCCCACAGCCTTTGCCTTTCAGGTAAGGCCCAGAACACTTCTGGTTCCACTTTGGGTCCCACAGCTTTTGCCTTGCAGGTTTGGCCCCGAACCCTTTTGGTTACAGTTGGGCCCCATAAGGTTTTCCTTGCAGGTTTGGCCCCAAACCCTTTTCTTTCATGTTTGGGCCCACAGCTTTGTCTTGCATGTTTGGCCCCCAACCCTTTCTGTTCCAGTTTGGCGCCCCCCAGAGTTTGCCTTGCAGGTTTGGCCCCAACCCATTTCACTTCCGTTTGGGTCCCACAGCCTTGGCCTTGCAGGTTTGGCCCTGAACCCTTTTGGTTCCAGTTTGGACCTCCTCGAGTTTGCCTTCCAGGTTTGGCCCCGAACCCTTCTCATTCAGGTTTGGGCCCCGCAGCCTTTGCCTTGCAAGTTTGGCCCTGAACCCTTTTTGTACCAGTTTGACCCCCTAGAGATTGCCTTACAGGTTTGGCCCCGAACCTTTTTGGTTCCAGTTTAGGCCACGCAGCCTTTGCCTTTCAGGGTTGCCCCCCACAGCCTTTGCCTTGCAACTTTGGCCCCGAACCCTTTTGGTTCCAGTTCGGGCCCCGCAATCTTTGCCTTGCAGGTTTGGTCCTGTAAGCTTTTCGTTCCAGTTTGTCATCCCCCCCTCCTCCACCCCCCCGAATTTGCCTTGTAGGTTTGTCCTCAAGTACGTTTCGTTCAGGTTGGGCCCCGCAGCCTTTGCCTTGCAGGTTTGGCTCCTAACTGTTTTAATTCCAGTTAGTCCCACCAAGAGTTTGCTTTTCAGGTTTATCCCCGAACCCTTTTCATTTCAATTTGGGTCCCTCAGCCTTTGCCTTGCAAGTTAGGCCCCGAACACTTTTGGTATCCATTCGGCCACCCCAGTTGGATAAATACAGTTGGATGAATGAATGAATGAGTGAATGAATGAATGAAGGAGCCCCCTCCCTCCTCACATCAGACAGACCACAGTGCTCCCTAAGGTCAGATTCCTCCTAAACTCCCGGCTCCTCCAGGGAGCCTTCCCAGATGAATTTCCCAGCCCCCTGAGACAGGCCATGCCTTCAGCCAGCTCCAGCACTTAGGAACATATTAGCACCCTCCCAAACCCTCACAATTTATTGATTTTTGTCTACTCTAGTTGTAAAGAGTTTTTATATTTGTGCCTCCTGTTGGACTGCAAGCACCCTGCCGGCTGGGAATGTGTCGCTTGGTTATTTTGTCCTTCCCCATTGCTTAGTACAGTGCACCTCACCACACCCCCTCTAGACTGTAAGCTCCCCCCGCCCCAGACTGGAAGCTCCTTGTGGGCAGGGAATGTGTCTGTTACACTGTACTCTCCCAAATGCGTAGGGCAATGCTCTGCACACAGTAAGTGCTCTATAAGTGCGAATGATCGATGTGGTGCTCAATAACTGCTATTGAATTCATTCACAAATGCAGAAGTGGACCCTAGAGGGCAGCAGGAGACTACATTGTAGCTGGTGGTTGTAAAGGTGGCAGGAAGAGGGGGCAAGGTGGTTGGAAAGAGGCAAGTGATTCACCCAAGGTCACACGGGGGGGTAAGCTGTGGCCGCGGTGGTGGTGGAGCTGGGATTAGACACCCCGTCAGGAGAGAGTTGCCTGTGACACAATGTTAATCGGGAGAGAATGGGTCTCGGCCATGGCAAGGAAGAGTGAGGGGAGCAGAAACGGGCCCCGAATGACGGGGAGTTGGCCCTTGGTGGAGTGAAATGCTACCAGTCAAGGCAGAACCTTTGACTGGGATGAAATGTCACCATGGCATGGGGGCACTATTGTTAGAGGAGAACAGGGATGCAGAAGGGAAGAAGAAATGTCAAGCCGTGGAGGGTGATGTCAAGGAGGTGTTGAGGGGGTACAACACGGGCCTGGGAGTCAGAGGATCTGGGTTGTAAACCTAATTCCTCCCCTTTTGTGCTGTGTGGCCTTGGGCAAGTCACCTCACGTCTCTGTGCCTCACTTTGCTCATCATTAAAATGGGAAGTCAATACCTGTTCTCCCTCCTATGTAGACTGTGAGCCCTGAGCAGGTCCCGGTGATTTTGCATCTACCCCAAAGCTTAGTTCAGTGCTTGGCGCACAGTAAGTGCTTAACAAATCTCGCAATTATTTGTAAGGTGTAATGTTCCCGATCGACCACGAGGTGATGCCCTTGTGGAGCTGCAGGCCTCCTGGTGGAGCGGGATTGGGTTTCCTCAGCAGCCTCAGGACCACTGACAGCAGAGGGATTGATAAAGGTGGTATTTATTGAGCAATTTCCACCATCAGAGCACAGTACTAAATTCTTGGACAGTACAGCAGAAGAAACAGCGTAGCTTAATGGAAAGAGCACGGGCTTGGGAGTCAGAGGATGTGGGTTTTAATCCCGGCTCTGCCGCTCGTCTGCTGTGTGACCGTGGGCAAGCTACTTCAGTTCTCTGTGCCTCAGTTACCTCATCTGGAAAATGGGGATTAAGACGGTGAGCTCCATGTGAGATTACCTTTTATCTGCCCCAGTGCTTAGAACCGGTGGTTGGCATATGGGAAGAGTTTAACAAATACTGTAATTATTATTACTGATTTATGGATAGGTTTGAGTGGGCAGGACATTTTATTCACGGCAAGGAGGGTTTGGGGCCCAGCCCCTGGGAAAGGGGTCCCTAACTGGCAACAGGGGCACTTGGAAAGAAAGCCTATATATTTTGGGGGGCAAGTCACCTCACTATATATTTTTTTCATGGTATTTAAGTGCCCCCTCCAGACTGTAAGCTTGTTGTGGGCAGGGAATGTGGCTGTTTATTGTTGTATTGTACTTCCCTAAGCCCTTAGTCATCCCTCTCAGGGTGGCACCTGGAGAGTTTCCAGTACTCTACTAGTCTCGGCTATGGGAGGGAGAGACAAGCAGAGGCCTGTCCATTCCATTCCTAACTTGGCCAGTGGCTAGCAAATGGAAGGCAATCTGCATTAAGTCAAAACTCCCCCGTGCTGGGCAGCAGCGGCACGGGAGAGAGTCGAGAGAGGAGATTTAAGTTTATTGCGTGGAAGGCGGCAGTGGTAAACCACTTCCGGATTTTTAGGAAGAAAACTCCATGGATGGACTACCAGAACGATTGCAGATGGAGAGCGGGGCCTTCTGGCAGGGATGTGTCTGCAGTGTCGCTATGGATCAGAAACAACTGGACAGCATAAGACAAGACAGGCACTTAGTAAAGTGCGCTGAAAACATTAAGTGCTCAGTAAATACAATTGAATGAATGAATGAATAAATGAATAGGAGTGCTCAGCACCAGAACATTCTACCTGTGGTGGGAGGGCTGGGACTCTAAGCTCTTTGTGGACAGGTAATGGGTCTGTTTATTGTTGTGTTGTACTCTCCCAAGTGCTTAGTACAGTACTTTGCACAAAGTAAGAGCTCATTAAATACAGTTGAATGAATGAATGGGTCAGGTGCCCTCAGAACTGTAATCAATCATCCATAGACAAAATCCCTGCCCTCAAGAGGTTTTCAATCCAGCAGCAGAGGGTGGGGAGAGAGACCTTTAAATAAGGTACAGGTAGGGGAAGCCACTGAGTTTAAAGTTGTTTATGCATGTGGCTGCCCAGGGAGATTCATGCAGCGCGAAGGGAACTGGGACCAGCCTGGGGCCTCCAGGATCCCAGGTGGTTCTGGTTCCAACCCCCTATCCCAGGTTGCTTGGGTGCAGAGCACAGGCTGGGTCAGCGGGCATCCCATGCTGGGGTCAGCGGGCATCACAGGCTGGGGTCAGTAGCCATTGCAGGTTAGTGAGCATCACATACTATGGTTGGTGGGTATCTCAGTGGGCAGAGCAGACTGGGTTGGCAGGCATCAAATGCTGGGATCGGGGGGCATCACAGACTGGGGACAGTGAACATCACAGGCTGGTCACATGCAACTTTTAACCCAACTAACTTTTGAGTTGCTTTAGGACAAGAAAGAAGAGTGACCCACTGTTGCCCTGGTCTTGACATTAAATGGAATCCACATTTATGAGGTAAAAGCAGAGTAAGAGAAGCTCTCTCCTGTGGCCCACCACTGTTCACTTTTCCTCTTCTCCGACTCTCACCACAGAAAGCCCACTTCCCTCCCCAGGATGAGGGGCTGTTCTTACCCTTGCTCCTGCCCAGTGTTACCCACCCAGCCCTCCTGGTTGCCTGCCGCAGGCCTCAGTGCTCCTGGCTCGTGGTGTCACCCTGGTTTCTGACCCTGCTGAGCTCTCCCCCATTGGCTCTGTTTCAGGAGGTGGGATGTGTTCAACAGCTGGTTTGTGACTTCCCCTGGTCCCACGTGAAGAAGCTGGCTTTCCTGGTGAGTTCTGGAACTGAGAGCTGAGGGCCAATGGCCCAGGCTAGGACAGTAGCCCGGGGGGCTCGCTGAGTCCACGGACCCTCTGAGCGTCCACTGGCCCACCTAGCCATCAGTCAATGGTTCATTCATTCATTCAATAGTATTTATTGAGCACTTACTATGTGCAGAGCACTGTACTAAGCGCTTGGGATGAACAAGTCGGCAACAGATAGAGACAGTCCCTGCCGTTTGATGGGCTTACAGTCTAATCGGGGGAGACGGACAGACGAGAACAATGGCAATAAACAGAGTCAAGGGGAAGAACATCTCGTAAAAACCGATGGCAACTAAATAGAATCAAGGCGATGTACAATTCATTAACAAAATAAATAGTGTAACGAAAATATATACAGTTGAGCGGACGAGGACAGTGCTGTGGGGATGGGAAGGGAGAGGTGGAGGAGCAGAGGGAAAAGGGGAAAATGAGGGTTTAGCTGCGGAGAGGTAAAGGGGGGATGGCAGAGGGAGTAGAGGGAGAAGAGGAGCTCAGTCTGGGAACGCCTCTTGGAGGAGGTGAGTTTTAAGTAGGATTTTGAAGAGGGAAAGAGAATCAGTTTGGCGGAGGTGAGGAGGGAGGGCGTTCCAGGACCGCGGGAGGACGTGACCCAGGGGTCGACGGCGGCATAGGCGAGACCGAGGGACGGTGAGGAGGTGGGCGGCAGAGGAGCGGAGCGAGCGGGGTGGGCGGTAGAAAGAGAGAAGGGAGGAGAGGTAGGAAGGGGTAAGGTGATGGAGAGCCTTGAAGCCTAGAGTGAGGAGTTTTTGTTTGGAGCGGAGGTTGATAGGCAACCACTGGAGTTGTTTAAGAAGGGGAGTGACATGCCCAGATCGTTTCTGCAGGAAGACGAGCCGGGCAGCGGAGTGAAGAATAGACCGGAGCAGGGCGAGAGAGGAGGAAGGGAGGTCAGAGAGAAGGCTGACACAGTATTCTAGCCGGGATATAACGAGAGCCCGTAACAGTAAGGTAGCCGTTTGGGTGGAGAGGAAAGGGCGGATCTTGGCGATATTGTAGAGGTGAAACCGGCAGGTCTTGGTAACGGATAGGATGTGTGGGGTGAACGAGAGAGACGAGTCAAGGATGACACCGAGATTGCGGGCCTGAGAGACGGGAAGGACGGTCGTGCCATCCACGGTGATAGAGAAGTCTGGGAGAGGACCGGGTTTGGGAGGGAAGATGAGGAGCTCAGTCTTGCTCATGTTGAGTTTTAGGTGGCGGGCCGACATCCAGGTGGAGACGTCCCGGAGGCAGGAGGAGATGCGAGCCTGAAGGGAGGGGGAGAGGACAGGGGCGGAGATGTAGATCTGCGTGTCATCTGCATAGAGATGGTAGTCAAAGCCGTGAGAGTGAATGAGTTCACCGAGGGAGTGAGTGTAAATGGAGAACAGAAGAGGGCCAAGAACTGATCCTTGAGGAACTCCAACAGTTAAAGTATGGGAGGGGGAGGAGGCTCCAGCGAAGGAGACCGAGAATGACCGGCCAGAGAGGTAAGAGGAGAACCAGGAGAGGACAGAGTCCGTGAAGTGCCCTCACTCTGGGCAGAGCACTGTACCCCACTATGGGAGAGAACAGGGGAGTAATTAGATACAATCCCTACCTTTAATAATAATGATAATGGTATTTGTTAAGCACTTAATATGTGCCAGGCACTCTACTAAGCACTGGGATGGGTACCAGCAAATTGAATTGTACACAGTCCCTGTTTTATGTGGGGCTTACGGTCTCAATACCCATTTTAAAGATGAAGTAAGTGAGGCACAGAGAAGTGAAGCAACCTGCCCAAGATCACACAGCAGACAACTGGCAGAACCAGGATTAGAACTGCTGACCGATTCTGATTCCCAAATTTGTGCTCTATCCATTATGCCATATTTCTGTATTCTAGGAGTCTACGAGCTAGTGGAAGAGTTGGACATTAATAATAATGATGGTATTTGTTAAGCACTTACTACATGCCAAGCACTGTTCTAAGTGCCAGGGTATCTACAAGGTAATCAGGTTGTCCCACTTGGGACTCACAGTCTTAATCCCCATTTTCCAGATGAGATAACAGAGGCACGGAGAAGTTAAGTGGCTTGCCCAAGGTCACAGAGCAGACAAGTGGCGGAGCTGGGATTAGAACCCACGTCCTCTGACTCCCAAGCCCGTGCTCTTTCCACTAAGTCACGCTGCTTCTCATAAAAGTGAATGACTGTCGGGGTAAGCAAGAGAAACTAAAGCTACAGAGAGGAGTGTGGTGGGGATGGGGTGAGCCCCTAGACTCAAGGGCATTTACTGTATTGGACTCTCCCCAGGTGCTTAGTACAGTGCTCTGCCTCGAGATGAAGTGCAGGGCCCCCACCCATCGGTGGACCCCAACCCCTAAAGTCGAAGGGATATTGTCACAGAGGGGTTCAGTAAGTTGCTATTTTTGACTCCTGGAGGTGAGAAAAGGTCAGACCCAAACAAGTTTCCCTAAGTTCCCGAGCTACAGCAAGAGACATGTGCTCACACCCACACACACTCATGTGCACATGTGAAGTCGGTTGTATTTATTGAGCATCTACTGTCTGCAGAGCACTGTACTAAGCGCTTGAGAGAGCACACTATAAAAATAAACAGAAACATTCTCTTCCCACAATGCGCTTAAAGTCTAGAGGGGCAAGTGCATGTTCATTTAATCATATTTATTGAGCTCTTACTGTGTGCAGAGCACTGTACTAAGCATGTATGTACACCCTGTCTGTCTCTCTTCCCCTTCCTTCATTCCCATAAGTGTCTACACAGCTTGTCCCTGTAGGCTGCGGGGAGATGAGACCGTGAGCCCCACGTGGAAGAAGGAGAGTGTCCAATCCGATTTGCTCGTATCCACCCAGGTGCTTAGTACAGTGTCTGGCCCATAGTAAGAGCTTAACAAAATACCATGATTATTATGATTATGATGATGATGATGATGATGAGGTCCAGCGCTTGTCCTCGTGGCCCCACTGTTAAAAGTAAAGAACTCTGCAAGCCGGTCTGGGGTCCCCTCTATCTCCGCTGCCTTCCATGGCCTGGCCTGGGTCTTCCCTGCATCCAGAATTGGCGTCCCATGGCAGAGACAATTTACTCATCATCTTCCTGGTAAGGCTCTCCAGGCCTTCCTGTCTGGGTCTTCCCAGAATCCTGATAGTCTCTCTGGGTCCCACTCCTTGCCGGACCCCCGGTAGTCTAATGCCCCCACAGCTATCCTAATAATCATGATATTTGTTAAGTGCTTATTAGGTGCCAGGCACTGTACTAAGCGCTGGTGTGGATACAAGCAAATTGGGTCAGACCCAGTCTCTGTCCTGCATGGGGCTCAATCTTAAACACCATTTTGCAGATGAGGGAACTGAGGCACAGAGAAGTAAAGTGACTTGCTCTAGACCACACAGCAGACGAGTGACAGAGCTGGGGTTAGAAGCCATGACCTTCTGACCCCCAGGCCCTTGCTCTATCCACTACACCATGCTGCTTCCCATCCTCCCTGGGGCAGGCCACCTCCATTTCCAGGGTGTCTTCCCTGATGCCATCCGGTCCAGTCCGAATGGGGCATGCCCACCTTTGTAGCCAACACAGGCTCCCCATCGTGACGTCGGCCCCGAGCACAGGTTTTGGGGTGGGGGCGCCTCGGGCGGGTGGTTCCTCCCCGGTGAACTCCCCGATCGATCAAGGTCCCGGCCCTCTGGCAGGGGAAGAAGTTTGCGATCAATCCAGATGGGCTGCCCCGTCCGTTCCCGTCACCTGCTCCAGCTGCTCAGTAGCAGCCACCAGCTCTTCCTACATTTCCAGCCCCTGCTGAGGAAACTGCGTTAAATTGAGGAGGCTGAAGGTAAGAGTGCAGGGGTGGGATGGGATTGATGGGTGAGAGGGGAGGGATGGGGGCAGGTCAGTGGGGGTGGGCTCGACACGACACGAGATTCCCAGCTCCGACATTTGTCTGCTGGGAGACCCTGGGTAAATCGCTTCCCTTCTCTGGGCCTCAGTTCCCTCATCTGGGATTAAGACTGTGATTAATCCCCATTAGGATTAAGACAAACTCTGTTCCCCAACCTGATTAGTTTGTATCTACCCCTGCGCTTAGTACAGTGCCTGGTACTTAAGTCTTCTAGATTGTGAGCCCGTTGTTGGGTAGGGATTGTCTCTATCTGTTGCCGAATTGTACTTCCCAAGCGCTTAATATAGTGCTCTTCACACAGTAAGAGCTCAATAAATAAGATTGAATAAACTTAACAAATACATTAAAAATTGATAAATCAATTAATTTGGAGATGGCGGCAGAGTGGAGCTGGGCTCAGACATTCGAGCCTTTCACAGAGTCAGAGCAGAGGAGGGAAATGGGCAGGTCTTCTGGCTGGCCTGCCTGCCTGTACTCTCTCCCTTTCTCTCTCTCTCTCTCTCTCTCTCTCTCTCTCATGGTGATGGTATTTGTTAGGCACTTACTATGTGCTAAGCACTGTTCTAAGCGCTGGGGTAGATACAAGGTAATCAGTTTGTTCCACGTGGGGCTCACAGTCTTGATCCCATTTTACAGATGAGGTAACTGAGGCATAGAGAAGTGAAGTGACTGGCCCAGAGTAACACAGCCGACCTCACACACTTCAAATTTATCCTTTCCTGCCTTAACTCTGCCCTCTCCTCCGCCAGGCAAAACTTCTTCTCCTCCCTCATCAACACCCATGCCCGTCACCCCCGCCGATTGTTCCAGACCTTTAACTCTCTCCTTAGGCCCCCTGTTCCTCCCCCTCCCCCATCTCTCACCCCCAATGATCTGGCCACCTATTTCCTCACGAAAATCAACACAATCAGGTCTGAGCTCCCCAAAGTCACCCCTCCGCCTCTCCCCTCCCCCCCACCAACCCTCTCCCCTACTTTCCCATCCTTCCCTGCAGTATCCTCAGAGGAGATCTCCTCCCTCCTCGCAAGTGCCACCCCCTCCACCTGCGCCTCGGACCCCATTCCCTCTCACCTTATTAAAACCATCGCCCCTGCCCTCCTACCTTCCTTAACTTCTATTTTTAACCACTCAATCTCCAATGGCTCCTTCCCCGCTGCCTTCAAACATGCCCACGTCTCCCCCATCCTAAAAAAAACCCGCTCTTGACCCCACTTCCCCCTCCAGTTATCGCTCTATCTCCCTACTACCCTTCCTTTCCAAAATCCTAGAACGAGTCGTCTACAATCAATGCTTAGAATTCCTTAACTCCCATTCTCTCCTAGAGCCCCTCCAATCTGGCTTCCGTCCCCTCCACTCTACCGAGACTGCTCTCTCTAAGGTCACCCATGACCTCCTTCTTGCCAAATCCAATGGCTCCTACTCCATTCTAATCCTTCTTGACCTCTCTGCTGCCTTTGACACTGTCGACCATCCCCTCCTCCTCCATACCTTATCTCATCTTGGCTTCACGGACTCCGTCCTCTCCTGGTTCTCCTCTTACCTCTCTGGCCGGTCATTCTCGGTCTCCTTCGCTGGAGCCTCCTCCCCCTCCCATCCTTTAACTGTTGGAGTTCCTCAAGGGTCAGTTCTTGGCCCTCTTCTGTTCTCCGTTTACACTCACTCCCTCGGTGAACTCATTCGCTCTCACGGCTTTGACTACCATCTCTACGCAGATGACACACAGATCTACATCTCCGCCCCTGTCCTCTCCCCCTCCCTTCAGGCTCGCATCTCCTCCTGCCTCCGGGAAGTCTCCACCTGGATGTCGGCCCGCCACCTAAAACTCAACATGAGCAAGACTGAGCTCCTCATCTTCCCTCCCAAACCCGGTCCTCTCCCAGACTTCTCTATCACCGTGGATGGCACGACCGTCCTTCCCGTCTCTCAGGCCCGCAATCTCGGTGTCATCCTTGACTCGTCTCTCTCGTTCACCCCACGCATCCTATCCGTTACCAAGACCTGCCGGTTTCACCTCTACAATATCGCCAAGATCCGCCCTTTCCTCTCCACCCAAACGGCTACCTTACTGCTACGGGCTCTCGTTATATCCCGGCTAGACTACTGTGTCAGCCTTCTCTCTGACCTCCCTTCCTCCTCTCTCGCCCCGCTCCGGTCTATTCGTCACTCCACTGCCCGGCTCATCTTCCTGCAGAAACGATCTGGGCATGTCACTCCCCTTCTTAAACACCTCCAGTGGTTGCCTATCAACCTCCGCTCCAAACAAAAACTCCTCACTCTAGGCTTCAAGGCTCTCCATCACCTTACCCCTTCCTACCTCTCCTCCCTTCTCTCTTTCTACCACCCACCCCGCACGCTCCACTCCGCCGCCGCCCACCTCCTCACTGTCCCTCTGTCTCGCCTATGCCGCCGTCGACGCCTGGGCCATGTCGTCCCGCGGTCCTGGAACGCCCTCCTTCCACACCTCCGCCAAACTGATTCTCTTCCCCTCTTCAAAACCCTACTTAAAACTCACCTCCTCCAAGAGGCCTTCCCAGACTGAGCTCCCTTCTCCTTCTACTCCCTCTACCATCCCCCTTTACCTCTCCGCAGCTAAACCCTCTTTTCCCCCTTTCCCTCTGCTCCTCCACCTCTCCGTTCCCCTCCCCACAGCACTGTACTCGTCCGCTCAACTGTATATACTTCCATTACCCTATTTATTTTGTTAATGAATTGTATATCGTCTTGATTCTATTTAGTTGCCATTGTTTTTACGAGATGTTCTTCCCCTTGACTCTGTTTATTGCCATTGTTCTCGTCTGTCCGTCTCCCCCAATTAGACTGTAAGCCCGTCAAACGGCAGGGACTGTCTCTATCTGTTGCCGACTTGTTCATCCCAAGCGCTTAGTACAGTGCTCTGCACATAGTAAGTGCTCAATAAATACTATTGAATGAATGAATGAGCACAGCTGACAAATGGCAGAGCCGGTATTAGAACCCACGACCTCTGACTCCCAAACCTGTGCTCTTTCCTCTAAACCATGCTGCACTCTCTCTCTCTCTCTCTCTCTCTCTCAGTTGGGACTTTCAGTCAATCCACGATATTTGTATAGTGCTTACTCTGTGCAGAGTACTGTACTGAGTGCTTGGAAGAGCACAATAGAGTTGAAAGACATGATACCTATGCTCAAGGTGGCTGCTATCTAGAAGGGGGGACAGACAGAAAATAAAATCAGTTTACAGATATCAGTGGAAGTCGTCTGAGGTGAAGGGGATGGGATGAGTATCTAGCTGCTCAAGGGATATGGACTTAAGTCCCTAGAGACCCAGAAGTTGGGAAATAGGGTGGGAAGAGGAAAGATTAGTCAGGGAAAGTTTACTGGAGGAGATGGGATTATGTGGTTGAAGGTGGGGAGAGCAGCGGTCTGCCAGATATGTAATGGGAGGAAATTCCATGCAGGTGGGAGGGTTTGGAGCAAGGGGTTTGCATCAAAAGAGATGAGAGTGAGGCAGAGTGTGTTGTCCTGAGAAGAACAAAGTGTGCGAGTTGGGGTATTTAGGATGGGGAGCCAGGCTAAGTCATTCAATAGTATTTATTGAGCGCTTACTATGTGCAGAGCACTGTACTAAGCGCTTGGGATGAACAAGTTGGCAACAGATAGAGACAGTCCCTGCCATTTGACGGGCTTACAGTCTAATCGGGGGAGACGGACAGACAAGAACAATGGCAATAAAAAGCGTCAAGGGGAAGAACATCTCGTAAAAACAATGGCGACTAAATAGAATCGAGGCGATGTACAATTCATTAACAAAATAAATAGGGTAACGAAAATATATACAGTTGAGCGGACGAGTACAGTGCTGTGGGGATGGGAAGGGAGAGGTGGAGGAGCAGAGGGAAAAGGGGAAAATGAGGCTTTAGCTGCGGAGAGGTAAAGGGGGGATGGCAGAGGGAGTAGAGGGGGAAGAGGAGCTCAGTCTGGGAACGCCTCTTGGAGGAGGCGATTTTTAAGTAGGGTTTTGAAGAGGGAAAGAGAATCAGTTTGGCGGAGGTGAGGAGGGAGGGCGTTCCAGGACCGCGGGAGGACGTGACCCAGGGGTCGACGGCGGCATAGGCGAGACCGAGGGACGGTGAGGAGGTGGGCGGCAGAGGAGCGGAGCGTGTGGGGTGGGCGGTAGAAAGAGAGAAGGGAGGAGAGGTAGGAAGGGGCAAGGTGATGGAGAGCCTTGAAGCCTAGAGTGAGGAGTTTTTGTTTGGAGCGGAGGTTGATAGGCAACCACTGGAGTTGTTTAAGAAGGGGAGTGACATGCCCAGATCGTTTCTGCAGGAAGATGAGCCCGGCAGCGGAGTGAAGAATAGACCGGAGCGGGGCGAGAGAGGAGGAAGGGAGGTCAGAGAGAAGGCTGACACAGTAGTCTAGCCGGGATATAACGAGAGCCCATAATAGTAAGGTAGCCGTTTGGGTGGAGAGGAAAGGGCGGATCTTGGCGATATTGTAGAGGTGAAACCGGCAGGTCTTGGTAACGGATAGGATGTGTGGGGTGAACGAGAGGGACTGACGCTCCGGAGGTCCCGTTCCATTTTGCCCGAGGACCCCTTGGCGGCGACTTTCCCCGGTTGTCGGTCCAGACGGTTCTGAGACTCATCACTCATCACTGGCTCATCACTTGTGGAGGAGGAGCATTATAGGGAACCCCTGGTGAGACCAAATCGGCGGGGGCCAGAAGCATGAAACAGGTCAATGGAATTTGCCTTGTCAGGGCAATTAATTTCATCCCCGGAAAGCACTGGAGCGATAGTTTGAGGGGGACTGATGCGGGGGTGTTCAGGGTCCTTTCTGTTTGGAGAGTTTTTGTAAACTGAGAACCTAAAGGAGCTTCTAAACCCTCCACTCCACATAGGACTGCGGAATAGGCTGCTCCAAAGCTCTGTGTTTCAGGGTTCTGTGAAACTCATAATAATGATGATAATCGCATGCAAGTGCTTACTATGTGCCAGACACATGGTCACTGTCCAACATGGGGTGCATAATCTTCATCTCCATTTTACCAGTGAAGTAACTGGGGCAGAGAGAAGTTGTGACACTCTCCCCCGCCCATAGCCATCAATGGTTCCTGTGTGAAATAAGTTTTACTTGGGCATATCCTGAAAGGAAATGATAGCGGGCTTGATTTTGGTGTGAGACACTTAGGGGTCGGTGGGCTGGGAGTTATTACGGGCTAATGGGGGTAATTTCGGACCAGTGGGAGTTACTGCACCAAGGGCCAATCTGATCATTTCACATCTCTGGGCAGATAGACGGGACGTCCAACATTTCCGTCGTCGCCTTCGACTCTATCGGCTCCGAGGTCTCCGGCAACTGCCGATCGTCTCGCTCGCCTCGGACGTCTCCCTCGTCCTGGCACGCATTAAGCACATCCCCAATCTATACTAGGTCCCTTGAGAAAGGTACCCTTCTGTGTCTGCAGTTGGTAGGTTCTGGAGATCTAATGTTAGGATCAGGACAGAGTGGCATCAACATGTCCACACTGTTCCTCTCTAAGAAGCAGAGCCTTGAGGACTCCAGTCTGAGTCCCATTCGGCAGAGGTAGGGGTTGGGAGGAGAAAAGCAGTGAGACGTGGGGCTAGGAGTTGACTTGCACCATTGTCTGCTTAGGTGGAGTGGTGACTGTTCTTTGGCGGGGGGAAAGGGAAAACAACGCTTGCCTCGCTCCCTCTCTACCCCCAAATAAACCAAAAATATGGGTGGTTTGCCATCTCCTCCTTCTCCAGATGTGAGAATTGCTGTTCCCAAAGATCGAGGACCTCAGAAGGCAGGACCGGGGAATCTGGCCCTTCGGGCTCACCAATCTATGCCTCTCTCCCAGGGCCAGGTTCCGCCACCCCAAATGGGTTTCAGCCAGAACCAGTGGAGAAACCCCAGGAACAGAAGAGTTTGATCAGAGAGATGCTCCCGGCTTCTCGGCCGCTCACCCGGAGGAGAGTTTGGTGTTGAGGCCCCACTTTTTGCCAACACCCTTCCCGGCTCTATGACTTGCCGACCAGACACGGGGAGAAGCCCCGCGAAGCCCAACTTGGGGTAGGATGACGAAGGGAGGAATCTGACCGGCGATTACTCTCCGAAGAGATGGTATTTGGTGAATCACCCTGGCCACGAGGACCGTCTCCCTACCGTGTGGGCACAGTCAAGTCAATCTCCAGACTTGCCCCACCAGTGAGGGATTGAACTGTGCGGGCCTTGTGGCCACCACAGAGGCAAGGATTTTTTGGGGGGTTTGTGTGTGTGAAATGGGGTTAGCTTTTGGGGAAGGATAGTTAGGAGGAGGCTATCGATCTCGGTATGGAGGCTGCTTCTGGAAACAAGGCCCGGGGCTCTGTGCGGTGAACCGGCTCTATCTGGTCTGACTTTGAGATCGAGAAGTCGTGGTGTCCTAAATTCTAGAGATGGGTCACACCTCCTTCCGACCACAGTCCCGTCTTCGGGGTTAACCCGCCAACCGTCAGGCCCTGGCGAAGAGACCTGTCTGGGACTGCCAGTGGTGGTTTATGGGAGGCCTATGTCTGCAGAAGATGAGGAAGTACTTCACCGTGTCCACTCTCTTCCTGGCCAACGAGCAGAGTTCTATGAACGGGTCATCGCCGGTGCGGACGAGGAGTGCAGAAGGCGGGTGTGGTACAACTGGATTGAGTCTGGCTTGGGTCGGACCTCCTGTCCCCGGAGTATGAGCGCTCTCTGGACCAAAAGATTTGGAGTGGGTGGTCAAGTATCAGTCGGGCGGAGTTTTGCCTTCGGCTTAAGTGTGCTCGATCTGTTTGTGGAGAGCTGCCCTCTCACGGCGTTGAGGTTTTTGGCAGGTGGTAGAATTGAATGCTTGCTAAGGAAAAGAGTCATCTGAAACCCCTACCCTTCTCTCCCCAGCTTGGTGGCCCCCGACTGTCCCAGAGACATCAGCATCTGGTGATTCGGAAGCGGTTCTCGCCTAAGGACGGAGGGCAGGCCGAGAGAGGCAAACCTGGGGATCGCAGATGGACACGTTCCCGCTGAGGTTTCGGATGCCCGTCGGCCAGGACTTGCGGAGCAGCTCCGATGGTCCCCCACCTTGGTCGGACCGACGCTCCGGGATCCGGTACCGTGTTGCCAGAGGAGGCCTCGGCGGCAAGTCCCTGGAGTCGTTCGTTCAAACGGCTCCGATACTCGGTGGAAAATTCCGCGGCCTTGAGTCCCCACCATCCACGGTTTGGGGGGAATGGGAGAGGGGAGACCTGGACTAGCTATTACTTTCTCTACAGAGAGTACTGTACTTTCTCTTCGGTCTGCCCCTTGGTCTCCATTCAAACCGCTACCCTGTTAATGCAAGCACTCATCCTATCTGCCTCGACGATCCTATCAGCCTCCTCGCCGGCCTCCCGTCCGGGTCATACTCTGGTCTGCTCCCTGGACAGTTTTCTTACAAAATTGTTCATACCAAGTTTCCCTGCTGTTCGAAAAACTCCAGCAGTTGACCATCCACCTCTGCAACAAACAAAAGCTCACCCCTACTGCTCTGTCACATGGCTATTCTCCAAGTACAACCCAGCCACACACTCTGTCCCTCTAACGCCAACCCTCTTGATGTCACCTATCTCCCCGCCGACCCATTCCACACATCCTCCTTCCCCCCGTCGGACCGATGATTGCTCTCCGCCACTTCGGAGCCTCACCGGAGCCACGGCTCATACCGCTCCATCCGAGGGAAGGTGTCGAGTGTGTGCGTGTGAAGCTGGTGGCGGTTGGGGGGATAGAATGGCGAGGAGGAGGACGCCGCCGTGGACGCGCCAGCCGGTCACGGAAACGGGGTCCGGTTCCGTTTGACTCGGCCGTAGGCCCCAAGGCCCGGGGCCCTCGCCTCCGTTGATGGATCGGACCTCCCTGTGACTTCTGATTCACCTGGCACATCCACAGTCCCCAAAGAAGAGACTCTTCCGTGTGTGATGACGATTTCTGAGGAAGCAAGGTAGGTGGTACTTTGTCTGGAGGAAGGCAGGGATTGTCACTGTCTAGCTTATCCTTTCCTGAGAAATTGAGTTCTAGAACATCTGGTAGGAGATGCATGTCAATGTAAAGAGACTCACTGAGGTGCAGTAGATACATTTCCTTGAGAGTCAGGCATGTAGGCCCTGGAGCTGAAAATGCAGGCCCAGTATTAGACACTGACTTGTGCCCAATGTACAAACGTACCGGGGATGTCTGGCCTCAGGAATGCCAGCCTCCTGGCCTGATATTTGGTGGTTGGGGGCTGGGGGGAGGGGGCGAGGGCACTGATTTCTGTTGAAGAGAGAGGTCCAGTATGAAAAGATAGGTAGAGCAGAGTAGTGAACAGTTCTTTTATTGGCACCGCCTGGCCCATTTCTAGAAAGCTCCTCAAGAAGGGACCTTTCCATTATCTGTTACGGGTTGCTCCCGGGGGAGTGGGAGGTCAGTGTCAGGGCTGAGACCATGTGTGTGTGTGTGTGTGTGTGTGTGCGTGTGCACGTGTGCACCTGTGTGTCTCCACCCACATCTCCAGAGGAGGCCCAGTGAGCCCAGGAGAATCTCGAGGCCTATCTGGGATGAACAGTCTGCTCCCCCAAGGATTCGTCTTGACTTTCTCAGTATAGAGGAGGCAGGAGAGAGAGTCCTAAGCAGTCCACCCTAATAGCACGCTCGTCACCGGGGCCATCCTTTTCGACCGACAGACATCTGCCCACTTTCCCGGGGGAGCCAAGACAAGAGGGACGGCGCCCAAAGCGCGGATGAGGTTTCGACTGACCGCCGGCCATTCCGTTCGGTGCAGACCATGTGGAGTCGCCGGCACCGTGAAGAACTTCTTCGCGCAAGGTGCATCTCCGGTCACCTCTGACTTCTCCCTCGTCTGCGACGTCGCTGTAGCTCAATCTGTCTCAAACGAAATCGTTTGCCTTTCGACTCCAATGCTATGTGTTTCTGTAATATATTCGCATATGACAACGTCTGTCTCCTACCGCAGCCCCTAAGCTCATAAAGGGCAAAAGACGTGGCTGTCGATCGTTGTTTTGTCCTCTCTCGAGTGCCATGTCTCGTCTTGTTTTACGCCACCGAGTCGTGTCTCACCCACAGTGTTGCTGCAGAAGCATCTTTCCTGGGAATGCCATCATTCCGTTAGCGTATCCCTAGAGTATTCTCGGTCAAAATGCGAAAGCGGTCTACCTTCGCTTCCTTCTGCACCGTAAACCTGAGTCCCTGCCCTGACGGGAAGGAGAAGGGACAGAGCCAGGCCTTGAAGGAAAAGGCTGGGTGGCCAAACCGGCACGAGAATGGTTCGGGGGCTGCCTCTGCCTAGGAGGCAAAACTGCAACCAAAGGCTAGGGTGGCCCAAGCGTTAGGGTTCGGGGGTCAGGCCTGGAGGGCAAAGCTTAAGGGGCCCTAACCAGATAGGAGAAGGAATCGGGGCCAAGCCTGCAAGGGAATCACTGGGAGTCCCAAAGCGGCACCAACAGGGTTCAGGGCTGGGCCTCCAAGGTCAGGGCTGGGGACCCAAAGCAGAAGGAGAAGGGATGTGGGCCAGCCCATCAAGACAAAGGCCGGGAGTTTAAAACTGGAAGGAGAAGGGTTCGGGGCCATCCGTGTGAAGCAACAGCTGCGGGGCCCAAACGGCATGGGGAAACATTGGGAGCGAGGCCGGCAAGTTAACGACAGGGGAGCCGGACCGAGACCGAGAAGTGTTCAGGAAGGAGAGGCGAAGGTTGCGCTGGCTAGACCACAACGAGAAGGGTTCGGGGCAGGGCCTGCAAAGGCGAAGGCTCTGGGTGTCAGACTGGAAGGCAAAGGATGGGGAACCCAAGCTGGAAGGAGAAGGGTACCGGGCCAGGCCTGCCTGGCAGATGCCGGTGGGTCCAAATCGGATGGAGAAGGGTTCCGGCCGGGACTTGAAAAGCCCAGGTTGGGGGTGCCAAACTGGAACGAGGACGGTGCGGGGCCTGGCTTTCGATGCTCAGAGCCTACAGGGCAAAAGTCCAAATTAAAGACTAAGGTGGCTCAAACGGGAACGAGTTGGGTTAGGGGGCCAGGCCTGAAGGGCAAAGGCTAAGGGGACCAAACCGGCGGGAGAAGGATTCAGGGCTAGGCCGGCAAGGGTATTACTGGGAGGCCAAAACTGGAACGAGGAGGGTCCAGAGCCAGGCCTCGAAGGCAAAGGCTAGGCGGTGCGAACTGGAATGAGAAGCTTTCGGACCAGCCCTGCCAGCCAAGGCCCGGTGGACTGAAAGCGGCGGAAGAAGGCTTTGGGGCCAACCCTGCAAGGCTAATGCCGGCAGGCCCCAACTGGGTCGAGAGGCATTGGGAGCAAGGCCTGCAGGTTAATGGCCGGGGAGCCAAACCGAGATTCCCTGGCGTTGGGGACGGAGAGGCAAACGTTGGGGGCGGCTAGACCGGAACGAGAAGGGGTTCGGCGCCAGGCCTGCGAGGCATAGGCTCTGGGTGGCGGGGTGTGAGGGGTGAAACTGGAAGGTAAATGCTGGCGGGTCGAAACTGGAAGGAGAAGGGTAGCAGGCCAGGCCTGCGGAGCAAAGGCCGGTGGGTCGAAACACAAAGGAGAAGGGTTCGGGCCAGGACTGAAAAGCCAAAGTTGGGCGGAAGGGGGTGGGGGGTGGGGCGAACTGGAAGGAGAAGGGTTCGGGGCCCAGCCTGCAAGGCAAAGGCTCTGGGGGTAAAACTGGAAGGCAAATGACGGTGGGTCCAAACTATAAGGAGAAGGGTATCAGGCCAGGCCTGCAAGGCAAACGCTGATGGATAGGAACAGGAAGGAGAAGAGTTCGGGCCAGGACTCGAAAAGCAAAGTTTGAGGGGGCCAAAGTGGAGCGATAAGGGTTCAGGCCCGGCTTTCAGTGCAAAGCCCCGGGGGCCAAACCGCAAGACAAAGGCTTTAGGAGGGTGCCCAAACTCCAATGAGTAGGGTTCGGTGCCAGGCCCGAAAGGCAACAGCTAAGGGGGCAAAACCGGCAGGAGAAGGATCCCGGACCAGGCCCGCAAGGGAATTACTGGGGTACCAGAACTGGAACGAGAAGTCATCAGGGCCAGACCAACAACTCCAAGGCTGGGGTGGAAGCGGAGCAAACTGAGAAGACAAAGGTACTGGGTCAGGTCGCCGAGGTGAAGGACGAGGGGGCCAAACCAGAATGAGAAAGCTGCGGGGGCCTAGCTTGGAAGGCCAAGACTGGGGGACCCAAACTGGAACGAGAAGTGTTCAGGACCTGGCTCTGAGTGCAAAGCCTAGGGGGCAAAACTGCGAGTCAAAGGCTAAGCGGGGGGGCCCAAACTGGAAGGAGTAGCGTTCGGGAGCCAGGCCTGATAGGCAAAGGCTAAGGGGGTAAAACCGGACCGGGCCTGCCAGGGAATTCCTGGGGGGCGGGAGGGATGGGGCTGGGGCCAAAACTGGAACGAGAAGGTTTCGGGGCCAGGCCTTCAAAGCAAAGGCTGGGTTGGGGGTGGGGCAAACAGAAAGGTTAAATGATCTGGGTCAGGCCCGCCCGGGAAAAGATGAGGGGGCAAAACTGGAATTCATATGTTGGTTACCCCACATCAGAAGGAGAAGGGGGTACGGAGTCAGGCCTTGAAGGCAAAGGTTCGGGGTGGGGGGCGGAGGCGGGGGGTTGGGACAAAAGTGGGACGAGAAGCGTTTGGGGACATCCCTGCTAGGCAAAGCCCAATGGCCTTAAAACTGGTGTGAGGAGAGTTTGGGGCTAACCTTGCAAGGCTGGCGGGCCCCAACGGGGTCGAGAGGCATTGAGAGCAAGGCCTGCTTGTTAATGGCTGGGGAGCCAAACGGAGATTCATCAGTGTTCAGGACGGAGAGGCAAACGTTGGGGGCAGCTAGACCGGAATGAGAAGGGTTCGGGGCCAGGCCTGCAAGGCAGAGGCTCTGGGGGGTAAAACTGGAAGGTAAATGCTGGTGTGTCGAAACTGGAAGGAGAAGGGTAGCGGGCCAGGCCTGCAAAGCAAAAGGCCAGGGGAAAGGTTAGTTTATGGAAAATAGGCTAGGGAAATAGTTTAGGTCATGGAAAAGGTTAATGGTTAGGCTAGGGGAAAAGTTTAGGCTAGAAGAAAAGGTTAGGCTAGGTGAACAGTTTAGGCCAGGGGGAAAGTTAGGCCGGCAAGAAAATTAGGCAAGGGGAAAAGTTTAGGCAAGGGGAAAAGATTAGGCCAGGGAAAACGTTTAGGCCAGGGATAACGTTTAGGCCAGGGGAAAAGTTTAGGCTAGGGTGAAAGTTAAGCTATGCAAAATTGGCTAGGAAAAAATGTTAGGTCAGGGAAAGGGTTAGGCTATGGTCAACAGTTAGGCTAGGGGAAAAGCTTAGGCTAGGAGAAAAGGTGATGCTAGGTGAACAGTTTAGGCCAGGGAGAAAGTTAGGCCAGGGAGAGCGTTAGGTAAGGGGAGAAGGTTAGGCTACCTGAAAGGTTAGGCCAGGGGAAAGGTAATCGTATGGGAAAAGGTTATGCTAGGTGTAAAGGTTAAGTTAAGGGAAAAGCAGGTTAGGCTAAGTATAATGGTTAGATTAGGGAAAGAGTTTAGGGTAGGGGAAAGGGTTAGGCTAGGGTAAACATTTAGGCCGGGGAAAAGCTTAGGCCAGGAGGAAAGGTAAGACTAGGGGAAATGGTTAGGCTAAGCGAAAAGGTTATGCCAGGAGAAAAGGTTAGGCCAAGGAAAAAGGTTAAGGTGGGGAAAACGATAGGTTAGGGGAAAACATTAGGCTGGGGAAAGGTTAGACTAGGTGAAAATCTTAGGTTAGGAGAAAAAGTAAGGCTAGGGGAAAATGTTAGGCTAGGGGTAGAGGTTAGGCCAGGGGAAAAGGTTAGGCTAGGGCAAAAGTTCAGACCAGGGATAAAAGGTTAGGCCAGGGGAAAACATTAGGCCAAGTGAAAAGGTTAGGCTTTGGAAAAGGTTAGGCTAGGTTAAAAAGTTAGGCCAGGGAAAATGTAAGACCAGGAAAAAAAGGCAAAGGGAAAAGGTTAGGCCAGGGAAAAGGCTAGGCCTGGAAAAGGTTAAGCTAGGGGAAAGGTTAGACTTGGGAAATGGTTAGGCTACGGGAAAAGGTTACGCCAGGGCAAATGGTTAGGCCACGGATAAGGTTATGCCAGGGTAAAGGTAAAACAAGGGGAAAGGTTAAGGCCAGGGGAAATTGTTAGGCCAGGTGAAAAGGCCAAGCTAGGGAAAAAGGTTAGGTTTAAGGAAAAAGGTTAGGCTCTGGGAAACGTTTAAGCCAGGGAAAAGATTATGCTAGTTGCAAAGGTTAGGTTAGGGGAAAAGGTTAGGCTAGGGAAAAAGGTTAGGCTCTGGTAAATGGTTAGGCTGGGGAAAAGGTTAGGACAGGGGGAAAGGTTAGGAAAAGGGAAAAGGCTACGTTAGGGGAAAAGGTTAGGCCGGGGAAAAACTTAGGCCATGGGAAAAGGTAAGGGTAGGTGAAATATTTAGGCTAGGGGAAAAGGTTAAGCTATGCGAAATGTTTAGGCCAGGGGAAATGGTTACTCTAGGTGAAAAGCTTAGGCTAGGGGAAAGATTAGGCTAGGGGAAAAGATTAGGATAGGGGAAAAGATGAGGCTAGGTTAAAAGGTTAGCCTCAGGGAAATATTTAGGCTAGGGGAAAAGGTTAGGCCGGGGAAAAGGTTAGGCTATGGGAAATAAATAAGCTAGGGGAAAAGGTTAGGTCAGGGGAAAGATTATGCAAGAGAAATGTTAAACTAGGGGAAAATGTTAGACCAAGGGAAAAGGTTAGGCTAGGGGAAAAGTTTAAACTACTGGAAATGGTTAGGCTAGGGGAAAAGTTTAGGTCAGGGAAAAGGTTAGGCTATGGTAAATGATTAGGCTAGGGGAAAAGGATACGCAAGGGGAAAATGTTAGGCTAGGTGAAAATATTAAGCCAGGGAGAAGGGTAGGGCAGGGAGAACATTAGGCTAGGGGTAAATCTTTGGCTAGGGGAAAAGATGAGGCCGGTGAAAAGCTTCGGCCAGGGGAAAAGGTTAGGGCAGGGGAAAAGGTTCTGTCAGGGAAAAGGTTAGGCCAGGGGAACAGATTAGGCTAAGAGAAAAAGCTAGGCTAAGGAAAAGGTTAGGCTAGGTGTAAAGTTTAGGTTAGGGGGAAAAGCTTCGGCCAGGAGAAAAGTTTAGACCAGAGGAAAAGTTTAGTCCAGTGGAAAATGTTAGGCCGAGGGAGAAGGTTAGGCTAGGGAAATGGTTAGGCCAGAGGAAAAGGTGAGGCTAGGGGAAAGCTTTAGGCTAGGGGAAATGGTTAGACCAGGGGATAAAATTATGCCAGGGATAAGGTCAGACCAGGGGAAAAGTTAAGGCTAGGTGAAAAGGTTAGGCTAGGCAAAATAGTTAGGCCGGGGGAAAGGTTTAAGCCAGAAAAAAGCTAATGCTAGGGGAAAAGATTATGCTAGGTGAAAGGTTTAGGCTAAGTGTAAAGTTCAAGTTGGGGAAAAGCTTAGGCTAGGGGAAAGGGTTAGGCTAGGGGAAAAGGTTAGGCCAGGGAGAAAGTTAAGCTGGGGAAAAGGTTAGGCTAGGGGAAAGGTTGGCCTAAGGGAAACGGTTAGAATAGGGGAAAAGTTAAGACGAGGGGAAAAGGCTAGGCCAGAGGCAAAGATTAGGCCAGGGGAAAAGTTTAGGCCATAGAAAAGCTAATGCTAGGGGAAAGGATTAAGCTAGGTGCAATTTTTAGTTAGAGGAAAAGCTTAGGCTAGGGGAAAAGGTTAGGCTAAGGGAAATGGATAGGCTAGGGAAAATGGGTAAGCCTGGGAAAAAGTTAGGCTAAGAGAAAAGGTTAGGTCATGGGAAAAGGTTAGGCCAGGGAAAAAGTTTAGGTCAGGGAAAAGCTTAGGCCAGGGGAAAGGGTTAGGCTAGGGTAAAGGATTAGGCTAGTAGAAAAGTTAGGCTAGGGCAAAGTTTAGCCTAGGGGAAAAGTTAAGGCTAGGGGAAAAGGTTAGGCTAGGCGTAAAGGCTAGGCTAGAGGAAAGGTTTAAGCCAGGGGAAAAGGTTATGCTAGGGGAAAAAGTCAGGGAAGGGGACAAGGTTAGGCTAGGGGAAGAAGTTAGGCTATGTGAAAGGTTAGGCCAGGGGAAACATTTAAGCCTGGGAAAAGGTTTTGCTAGGGGAAAAGGTTAGGCCAGGGGAAAAGGTTATGCTACGAGTAAAGGGTAGGCTAGGGGAAAGGTTAGGCTAGATGTAAAGGTAGAGTAAAGATTAGAGTTAAAAAGTTAGACTAGGGAAAAGGGTTAGGTTAGGGGAAAAGGTTAGGCTGTGCAAAAGCTCAGGCCACAGGAAAAGGTGAGGCCAGCGGAATAGGTTAGGCCAGGGAAAGATTACGGCCAGGGAAAAGGTTAGGCTGGGGAAAAGGGAAGCCTAGGGGAAAGATTAGGCTAAGGGAAAGGTGAGGCCAGATAGAAGCTTAGCCAAGGGGAAAGAGATTAGGTGTAAAGTTTAGGTTAGGGCAACAGGTTAGGCTAGGGGAAAGGATTAGGCTAGGGGACAAGGTTAGGCTAGGGGAAAATGTTGGGCTAGGTGAAAATGTGAGATAAAGGTGAGGCTAGGAGAAATGTTTAGGTCTGGAGAGAAGGTTAGGCTAGGGGAAAAGGTTAGATCGGGTGAAAAGTTCAGGCCTGGTGTACCGAGTGGGACCGGAGCCTGCGTAGACTACCCATCCCGCGTATAATGGAATACCGAAGAAAGAGGTGGATAAGTCCAGGTTGATAGTTTATTTAGAGTGGAACACGGGGGGGCTTACCCACAGAACAGTTTGTGGCAGCCAGCAGACTTGGAACGATCACAGGCACCCTCCCCCGGCATGCACTGCCTTATATTCCCTCTGGTGTGACAAGAACAAAGGGGGCCCTGTATAGGCAGAGGGGAGGGAGGCATCGGCCCCCGGCTTGATGCTCCCTTCCAGATATCTCTGGGGCCCCAAGATTCGCGAGATGGTTTGTCCTTGGCCGTTGTTCACCATACGGTCTTGTTGCTACCGTGGGGCCTCCTTCCTCCAGCAGGTCCGTCTTCCCCCCTTCTGGGGTAGGCACTACACCAGTACTGTGCAATTAGCGAGGCAGGATGGAGGGCTGGTCAGCCTTGACTGTGCTAGCCCAAATGTTTCCCATGGAGTCTGACTATACACCAGGGGAAAAGGTTAGGCCAAGTGAAAAGGTTAGCCTAGGGGAAAGGTTAAGCTAGGGTAAAAGGTTAGGCCAGGGAAAATGTAGGGCCAGGGGAAAAGTTAAGGCAAGGGGAAGAGGCTAGGCCAGGGAGAAGGTTAGACCAGGGAAAGGTTAGGCCTGGAAAAAGGTTAAGCTAGGGGAAAAGGTTAGGTTGGGGAATGTTAGACTTGGGGAACAGTTAGGCTAGGGGAAAAGGTTACGCCGAAGGAAATGGTTAGGCCAGGGATAATGTTATGCCAGGGTAAAGGTAAAACCAGGGGGAAGGTTAAGGCTAGCGGAACTTGTTAGGCCAGGCGAAAAGGCTAAGCCATGGAAAAAGGTTAGGGTTTGGGAAATGTTTAAGTTGGGGTAAAGGTTATGCTAGCTGTAAAGGTTAGGTTAGCGGGAAAAGGTTAGGCTGGGGGAAAAGGTTAGGCTAGGAGAAAACGTTAGGCTAGGGGAAAAGGTTAAGGCCACGGAGAAGATTAGGGCCCAGAGAAAGTCAAGGCTAGGACAAAATTTTAGGCTAGGGGACAAGTTTAAGCTAGGTAAAAAGGTTAGGCCGGGGAAAAGCTTAGGCCAGGAGAAAAAGATTAGTTCAAGAAAAAAGATTATTCTATGGGAAAGGGTTAAGCTAGGGAAAAAGTTTAAGCCAGGGGTAAAGGATAAGCAACGTGTAAAGTTTAGTGTAAAGTGTAGGTTAGGGGAAAAGCTAGGCTAGGGGAAAGGGTCAGGCTAGGAGAAAATGTTAGGCTTGGGGAAAAGCTTAGGCCAGGGGAAAAGTTTAAGCCAGGGGAAAAGTTTAATTGAGGGAAAAGGTTAAGCAAGGCATAAGGTTTAGTTTAGCATTAGGCTAGAGGTAAAGATTAAGCCATAGGAAATGGTTAGGCTGGAAGAAAAGATTAGGCTGGGGGAAAATTTTAGGCCAGGGGAAAGGTTTAGGCCAGGGGAAAGGTTTAGTCGAGGGAAAAAGTTAGGCTAGGCAAGGCATAAGGTTTAGTTTAGCGGAAAAGGTTAGGCTAGGGGAAGTGGTTAGGCTAGAGGAAAAGGTAAGACCAGGTGAAAAGATGAGGCCAGGGGAAAAGGTTAGGCTATGGGAAAAGGTTAGGCTAGGGGTAAAGATTAGGCAATAGGAAATGGTTAGGCTGGGGGAAAAGTTCAAGTTGAGGGAAAAGTAAGTTTAGGCCAAAGAAAACGTTAAGCTAGGGGAAAAGGTTTGGCTGGGGGAAAAGGAATAGGATAGGCTAAGGGTAGAGGTTAGGCCATAGGAAATGGTTAGGCTAGGGGAAAAGTTTAAGCTGGGGAAAAGTTATGATAGTGGTAAAGGTTAGGCTAGGAGAAAAGGTTAGACTAGGGAAAGAATTAGGCTAGGGGAAAAGGTTAGACTAGGGGAAAAGGTTAGGCCAGGGAAAATGTTAAGCTAGAGGAAAAGGTTCAGCTAGGGGAAAAGGTTAGTCTAGGGGATAATCTTAGGCCATGGGAAAAGTTTAAGCCAGGGAAAAAGTTACGCTAGAGGAGAAGGTAAGACTACAGGGAAAGGTTAGGCCCGAGGAAAAGGTTAGACCCAGGGGAAAGATTAGGCTAGGGAAAGGTTAGTCTAGTGGAAAAAGTTAGGCTAGTGGTAAAGGTTAGCCTAGGGGAAAAGATTAGGCCAGGGAAAAGCATTTAGGTTTGGTTTAAAGGTTAGGCTAGGGGAAAAGCTAGATTATGAGAAAGGGTGGGCTAGGGAAAGAGGTTAGCATAGGGGAAAAATTAAGACTAGAGAAGGCTATGCGAAAAGGTTAGGCTAGGGGAAAAGGTTAGGCTATAGGAAAAGTTAGGCAAGGGGAAAGGTTAGGTTACGGGAAAAGCTTAAGTTAGGGGAAATGGTTAGGCTAGGGGAAAACGTTAGGTCATAGGAAAAGGTTTGTCCAGAACAAAGGTTAGGCCAAGGGCAAAGGTTAGTTTGTGGGAAATGGTTAGACTAGGCAAAAGGTTTAGGCTAGGGGAAAAGGTTAGGCCAGGAGAAAAGGTTAACCTAAGGGAAGATTTTAGGCAAGGTTAAAGGTTAGGCCAGGGAGAAGGTTAGGCTAGGAGAAAAGGTTAGCCCGTGGAAAAGCTTATGCTAGGGAAAAATGTTAGGTCAGGGAAAAGGTTAAGCTAGGCAAAAGGATTAGGCTAGGGGAAAAGGTTAGACCAGAGGAAAAGGTTAGGCCTGGGACAAAGGTTAGTTTATGGGAAATGGTTAGGTTAGGAGAAAAGGTTAGGCTTGGGAAAAAGATTAGGCCAGGGGAAAAGGTTAGGCCAAGGAAAAATGTTAGACTAGGGGAAAGAATAAGCCAAAGGGAAAGGTTAGGGTAGGGCATAACGTTAGGCTAAGAGAAATGGTTAGGCTATGGGAAAAGGTTACACTATGGGAAAAGGCTAGGCCAGGGGAAAAGTTTAAGCTGGGGAAAAGGTTATGCTACGGAAAAGGTTAGGCTAGGGAAAAAGGATAGGCCAGGGAAATGTTTACGCTTAGGGGAAAACGTTCAGCTAGGGGAAAGTTTAGGCAAGAGGACAAGGTTAGGTCAGTGGAAAAGGTTAGGCCAGGGGAAAAGTTTAAGCCGGCAAAAAATTTAGTATAGGGGAAAAAGTTAGGCCCGGGCAGTGCTTAGGTCAGGGGAAACAATTAGGAAAAGGTTATGCCAGAGGAAAAGGTTAGGCTATGGGAAATGGTTAGGCTAGGGGAAAGGGTAAAGCTAGGGGAAAGGTTTAGGCCTTGGGAAAATGTTAGGCCAGCAGAAAGTTTAAGGAGGGGAAAAAGTTACGTTAAAGGAGAAGGTTAGGCTAGGTGAAACAGGCCACTGGAAAGTTTAAGCTACGGGAAATGGTTAGGCTATGGGAAAAGTTTAGCTGGAGGGAAAGAATAGGCTAAGGGAAAGGTTAAGGCAGGGGAAAAGATCAGGCCCCGGGAAAAGGTTAGGCCAGGGGAAAAGGTTAGGCAAGGGGAAAGGTTAGGCTGCGGGAAAAGGTTAGGCAAGGATTACAGTTTAGTTTAGGGAAAAAGAGTAGGCTAGGGGAAAAGGTTAGGGCGGGGGGAAAGGATCAGGCCCCGGGAAAAGGTTAGGACAGAGGAAAAGGTTAGGCTAGGGGAAAAGTTTACCTTGGCGGAAAGAATAGGCTAGGGTAAAGGTTAGGGCAGGGGAAAACAATAGGCTAGGATAAAGGTTAGGCTAGGATAAAAGGTTAGGTTAAGGGAAAAGGTTAGCCCTGGGGAAAAGGTTAGGCTGGGAAAAAGCTTCGGCCAGGGGTAAAGGTTTGAGCGGAGGAAAAGGTTAGGCCAGGGGAAAAGGTTAGGCTAGGGAAATGGTTAGGCCATTGGAAAAGTTTAATCTGGGGAAAAGGATATGCTAGGGAAAAACGTTAAGCCAGGGGAAAAGGTGAGACCAAGGGAATGGTTAGAGTATGGGAAAAGTTTAGGCTAGGTGGAAAGGTTAGGATTGGAGAAAAGCTTAAGGTTGGAGAAAGGGTTAGGCTAGGGGAAAAAGTTTGGCCAAGGGCAAAGGTTAGGTCAGAGAAAAGGTTAGGCTAGGCAAAAAGTTTAGGCTGGGGAAAAGGTTAGATTAGGGGAAAGGTTAGACTACGGGAAAGGTTGGGCTAGGGCAAAAGGTTAGAATGGGGGGGAAGGTTAGGCTAGGGAAAAAGGTTAGATTAGGGGAGAAGGATAAGCCAGGAAAAAGTTAAGCTAGGGGAAAAGGTTCGACTATGAGAAAAGGTTAGGCTAGGGAAAATGGTTAGGCAAGGAGAATGGTTAGGTTACGGTGAAAGGTTAAGCTAGGCGAAAAGATTAGGTTATGGGAAAAGCTTAGGCCAGGAGAAAAGGTTAGCCCAGGGGAAATGGTTAGGCCAAGGGAAAAGGTTAGGCTAGGGGAATAGGTTAGTCCCAGGGAAAGGGTTATGCCAGGGAATATGTAAGACTAGGGGAAAAGGTTAGCCCAGGGGAAAAGGTTAAACCAAGGGAGAAGGTTAGGATAGGTGAAAAGGCTAGGCTAGGGGAAAAGTTTAGGCTAGTGGAAAAGATAAGGCCAGAGGAAAACGTTAGGCCAGGGGAAAAGATTGGTCTATGGGAAATAGGCTACGGGAAAAGGTTAGGCTAAGGGTAAAGGTTAGGCTAGGGGAAAAGGTAAGTTAGGGAAAATGTTTAGGCCAGGGTAGACGATAAGGAGAGGGGAATCGTTGGCCCGTGGAAAAGCTTATGCCAGGGAAAATGTTAGGTCGGGAAATGTTTAGGCCATGGGAAAAGGTTAGGTGAGGGGAAAGGTTAGCTAAGGGAAAAGGTTAGGTTTTGGGAAATTGTTAGGTTAGGGAAAGGATTAGGCGAGGTGGTTAAAAAGCTTAGTTTTGGGAAAAAGGTTGGCTA